>NW_015557179.1:2533672-2541166 GCF_001515605.1 Sinocyclocheilus anshuiensis | reverse complement strand
AAGTTTGCGGAAGTCATCCACTCGCTCGCGGGCCTCCATCAAGAGCGCCATCAAGCGCTGCTGGACATGAGGGAGGATCAGGAGCGTTGATTCCGGGCCCTCGTCCAGACGCAGCAGGAGGACCGCGAACTGTTCCGGAGCTGGATGGACCGGGAGGTTCGGGCTGGGGGAAGTCCATCTGCCCAGGCCCTGCCAGCCCACATGCCGTTGAACAAGTTGTGCCCGCAGGATGATCCGGAGGCCTTCGTCGACCTCTTTGAGAGGACCGCGGAGGCATGTGGGTGGCCCCGGACGAACTGGCGGACCCAGGGCACTTTATTGATCGGTGTCCGGTGATGGAGGTGGGTACACTGATCTGGGTCCCGGATGCCCCACAGGCTGCCCCCGATCAAGTCGGCATGTACCAAATACCTGTGAGTATTAAGGGGGGTACTTATTGGGATAAAGTGGAGGTTGCAGTTAACCCGCACCTCAGGCATCCGCTAATTCTGGGAACCAATTGGCCAGCTTTTAATCACGTATTGGGGTATTTGTGTGCGGATGTCTCTTGGGAAAAGGAGCAGCAGGGAGGGGAGGAGGGCTTGAGCCGTCCTGGCCCAGGAGATAGAGGGTGAGGAACGGCCGGTGCTGTACATCAGTCGGAAGCTCTCTAAGAGAGAGACGATGGACAGCACCATTGAGAAGGAGTGCTTGGCGATCCGGTGGGCTCTTCTCACCCTCCGCTATTATCTCCTGGGTCGGGAATTCACTCTCTGTTCCCACCTGGTTCACTTCCTTCCTTCCTCCTTACGAACTGTGCTACAATCATGCTTTGGTTTGTTCTGTTTTGGTTTATTAATAAAAGCTTCACATGGGTTCATCACTCTCGCCTTCAGTGGGACTTTGTTACAAAGTCCAGCTTAGTTTATTGTCTAAACAGTTTTTTTCTTCTTCTCTTTTTCATATTGTCATTGAGCAGAAACAGAGAAGAAATTGCCTCCATGTTCAATTTTACTTTCTTTCTTGAAACATATTGTTTTAAGCAATATCCAACTCTAAACCAAGAAGAAAAGGAATGGAATGGCAACTCAGGCTCATTATATTATGATGGGGATGGCAAGTCAAGTGTTATGGATAAATATGAATAGCATAAACAAAAACAGCACTCAGGAATATCGAGTGAGTATAAAATCAGCTTCTTAAATGAAAGTGTGAGCTGGAGTACAAAATGTGTAATATCCAAACACATCTGACTGATATGTCAGGGATTTAATGAAATATTAAGTTTAAATGTCTTTCTCACCCATAGACAGATTTAAGGCATCAGTGATTTATTGATCCACTTATAATGAAATATCACCGAAATAACCTTTCACTTTGTTTTCTAAAACAATGAAATTTAACTTAAAACTGGCTTTTTAACCTGATTCCTGCCCATCTGAACAAGTCAGTCAGTTGCACAATGCTTCAGAGAGCACACTGAGGTCATACTGAGACTTCTCCTCCAGACACTGCCCACTTTACATGAGATCTTCTTTAAGCCTTTGTTCACTTATAAAGGCGAACGGATCAGTGAAGAGTTCTGAAAATAGTTAGTTGAGAGCAAAGCGATGCTCTGCAGAACAGGCTCATAGAAACAGCTCATTTTCAGAAGTCTTTATCCCAGCCAGAGAATTCATCTGGAGGTTCTTCAAGCTCAGGGGGAAACATGTCGAAATGACTGTGATCCAGAGGCCCTTTGAGCTGCAAAAGTGAACAGAAGAGAAAACCACAAGTGTAAGAGCACTGGCTTTCATTTCTTACATAATGTTATGTATGTAAAAACATTGTCAAATCTGTTGAATCAATGCTTCACCTCTCTCCTCAGAGGAGACATCAGCTTCCGCCATCTCAGTCCTTCCCAGTTAAAGCCTTGAAACCACCTGTGAGAAAACAAAGGAACAAAGTAAACCTCCACAGTACAGTGACTCATAGGGCTTTCAAAAAAAAAATCGAATTTCGAATATTCGTCGAAAAAAAAAATCCACATTCGAATGCAAAACCTCAGGAGAGAAGCCAAAAGCTTTTTTCCCCCTAACTGAAATTATGCCTTTTAAATTCGAATATAATTCAAATTTTTATTATATTTAATTAGAAAATTCAGTCATTTTGACAGCCCTACTGACTCAGCATCTACTCACATCTTTAGCCTCACCCGTCACTTTCCATACACTGAGAAAATATTTCAGGGGGACATAATGTACATTATTTTCCTTTACCCTGAGGTTCACTTGTAAGATAGTGTTTTATTGCACCAAAAATGGCCAGAATTCAAATTTTATGGCTATTTCCACCATCTCTCTGACCTTTAGAACTGAACGGGACAATTTTTTTTGCTATTGCTTCTCTAAGACACATATGTAAGTGCTCTCTTCACATGTGAAATGAGATAAGCACCTAATCACAAGCTGAAGGGTTGCAGTTGAGTTTTACTTCTAGTTTTCATCTACTCTTTAACTTCAATAACAGCCTCTTTTCAAAAGTACAAACTGGACTTTTTGGACTGGGGAGGAAGTTTTGAATTCTGAGGTACTATATGTTTTCATGGACAGAATAATTTTATCTTAAAAAATCAAGAAAGTTTAATTGCTCATATTATGACCATTAAATTCTGAAGATACACTACCAATGAAACATTTGGTGTCATTAAGAATTTTTTATGTTTTTGAAAGAAGTCTTTTATGCTTACCAATGCTGCACTTGTTTGTTCAAAAATACAGTAAAAACAGTAATAATGTCAACTATTATTACAATTTAAAATAACTTTTAAATAACTTTTCTGACCCCAAACTTATGGTAGTGTTCATCTCAGATCTCACTCATCTGACGACACATTGTTACCTAAATATGCATATTCATGCCTCTATCAAGAGCACGCACCTTCATTTGCATAATGCTCTGAACATAATTTAGTGACATAATACAAATGATGTTGAGCTATTGTGTGCTTTGTGTGTACATTACCTAAATCACTTACCCTGATAAGAATACTCAAGCATAATGAATATAAAAACAACAGCTTCTCAGTGCAAACACACAGAACGCTAGTAAAATAATAAGTGTGATAAGTCCCAGTCGATTGTAATTTGAACAGTGGGCATCATCAATGCACATGCATTTGAGGCTCTATCACTCCCGTGACTGTTAAAGGACAGGCCCAGTGCTTCACCTTGCTGTCTGCGGCTTCACTGCTCTGTGGAAGATGGCAACAGCTGTGCCTCTCATTTTAGTCACTAATTGCTCCCCCTGTGAATGCAGTAAGGCTAATTTGGCAGGCTGGCTCAGCTACCCATTGTGCTGTGACATACTGTACAAAGGAGGGGACAGACAGGCCTGCAGCAAAAACAGACTCAACAATACACTACCCGTGATTACACATAGATCAGTGCTTCAGTTTACTCCCAGATGGGTCTAATGTTCATTAATGCACAGAAATGAAACACTTACATCAGAATATGACAGTGTAAGGTCTGCAGTGTACAGTGAGACAAATAAAGGGATTATATTAACACGATTTATGGGCAGGATTGCTGGATTCATAGCATTTGCTAAGGAGACTGAGCTATGACACTGATGTTATCAATATTTTGAGATGTTTAAGGAATAGTTAATGACAATATTTTTTATGTAATTTTTAATAAACAAATCATTATTTACTCATACTCCCCTTATACAAAAGCTGAGTGGTATTGAATGTACACTTGTAGTAAAAATCTTAAAAGTATATTTTTAAAAACTGTACTTGCAGATAATACAATATTAATGAACTAAAAGGCCACTTAAGAGTACTTAAAGCCAGACACTTTCATAGCTGTTTGTTAACACACTTAAGTACACTTTAAAATAGTGTACTGTCAAATTAAATGTTTTGCTTTACAATACATTTTAATACATTTTGCATTCATTGTTTTGTCATTCTTTATGAAGTACACTTATTTTGATGTGTTGACTAGCACACTAAAGCACATATAAAGCACATGTACTTGCTTATAATTTTAACTAGTGTTATTACATTTAAAAGTAACATTTTTAAATGTAACAATACACAACTTCATTATAAATGTGTCATTACAATTACATGACAAATGTTTGTCAATATACATTCAGCAGACTTTAACCATATTTCAAAAACAATAGAAGTAATTATGAAATTATATATAAAGATGTATTTAAGTCCTTTTTAAATAGGTAAAAAAAGCACTCTAAAGATCAGCTTATAAATTTTAATTATAATACACTTTATTTGATTGCCATTGCTAAAATTGGGACATGTCAAAAAAGAACGTCATATGGGTTTGGAACAACATGAGGGTGAATAAATGATTTTTGAACAATTCATATTTGATGACTCTACTTGTGTTTCTTGATGTCAATGATGCCATTCTTTTTATTCCCCAGCCGTTCTGCTGGATTGAGCCTGGAGACAGTGAGAGAAATGAGTGAGTATCTGACTGTTCTTATACAGGCCAAGCAACAGAAAAAGTCACATCAATAAATGTATAAACATACGTTGACAGGTACACAAGGATGACAGAGGCTTTGCTCTAAAACGTACTAAGCTACATAGGCAGCATATCAGGGCCTCAGTAGCACACTCCAAACAAGACGACTGTTTAAAATACAACATTCAAAATTCCCTGCTGGTGTAATGACCTGCCCAACTCAATCTGAGCAGCTGAGTCTTTAGCCATCTTCAAGAAACTGCACATCTCTTCCATCTACACTTGACCCTCTAACACTAGCACTCTCTATTCTGTTTCTATTCTATCTGCTTGTTTTCTTTTTATATATTAAAAATATTGACCCTCTAACACTAGTGTTCTCTATTCTATTTATTTTCTATCTGCTTGTTTTCTTTTTATATATTAAAAACCTGGACCCTCTAACACTAGCGTTCTCTATTTTTTTCTATTCCAACTACTTATTTTCTTTTTAATTATTATAAAAAGCTTTAAAGTGCACTTCTTTTGAGGTGTTGACTAACATCCTACAGCACATGTGAAGTACTTGATTATTGCATTCAGCAGCACACTTTAACCATATTTCAAAGACAATAGAAGTATTTATGAAATGACAAAAATGCACTTAAGTTCTTCTTAAGTTAAAACTATAACACATTTTCATTTAATTGTAAATAACATGCAAGTTAAGCGTTTCAGAAAATAAATTATATTCAGTTCACAAATCAAATATGTGCTGTATATTTGTGATGAGTTTAAAAAAATTTGTCTTAGGATAAAAGAAACGTAATTGCAAAGTCTCCGTATAAGGTCCTCTGGACGCTTGCTGATCCTCTTGGGAAAGTCCACCTTCTCTATCCCATGAAGAACCATGGTGTAGATCCTGATCGGATCACAGCCTGTGAATGGAGGGCTGACAGTTGTGTGGGACATGTTATATTTCCAAACAATTTATTTGAAAATGAAACCATAAGGCAGACAGTACCTAAAAAATGTATATTTCACTTTGTCAATTTTAAGTGGAGTTACTAAAACATACAGTAATTATGTCACAGTAATGCTTAGCGCAACCATGCATACGAATGGTAATTTATGCAGTAAATGAGCACAGCTAACAGTGTGCATGAGTAAGATTGAAGAGATGTAAACATCAGTGGCAGCTGGTGAAAAAATTGAGGTGGGGCTGTGGCACATCGGCACATCAAACAATTACAGCAAGCGTTGCAATATGATTTATTGCAATGCAGACAAAGTTAAAGAACGTCTGGTTACCTGTTTATTCGTTAAATCATCTCTGTTCAGTTTACCAGTCTCAGTTAAATTTTGGATACTTCCATGACTGATACAAATCTGAGGATAACCATGTACAAGAAAATCAATGTGGTGAAAAAAAAAACCCCTGCATGTTTTCTTTTGACTTATTTGTTCAGGAATTTTGCTCTTCTCTCCTTCTGATTGACAAACTTCTCAATGACTTTCTTATTGAAGTCAGGAATGTCTCTGACAAGTTTCTTCTCAATAGAAAGCATTGCCAGAGCATTAAGGCGATCCTGGGTCATTGTATTTCTTAGGAAAGTCTTGATCCTCTTCAAAGTAGAAAAGCACCTCTCTGACTCTTCTGTTGTCATAGGCGTGGTGATTATGATCTTGAGTAGACTGACAGTCTCTGTGAAAGTACTTTGAAGATTGTTCTTAATGAAAAACTGGTACAGAGGCACTGCACCACTGCCAACCTTAAACTCAGGGTTCTCATAGATGAGGGACAGTTCTGTTTTGAGCTTGGCCTTGTTCAGCATGGGGTATGCCTCCATTGTTGTTTCAAGTGCTGATTCAGGAAACTTTACACTGTGTTGTGGAAACAACTCTCCATGCAGCAATGTTGCAGCCAGGGTTGTCTGACGAGTCAGTCTCGTCATGCCCACGCAAGGCCAACTCAAAAGCCCCACAAAACTTAACACAATCAATTATCTTGGATAAAATATACCTGTTTTTATCCACCTCCTCGTTGTGTTTTCTTATCGCAATCCTGTGGCCGTCGTCTAACTGGGTAGCGATGTTAACTCTTCCCAAAATGGCTAGTTTGACAGAATTACCCATGTGTGCCCTAGTGTTCTCATGTTTTCTTACTTTCTCGGACAGGTGCTTCATATCTCTCACTCCCGTAACTGTCCATGCTGGATCTGCGCCAGTTGCTTTAAACAGCATGCACGGAAAGCAAAATAAGGCATTGGCAGAAACGCACCCACATAGCCAAGCCTTTTTGGTGTACCAACTGGAAGAGTAGCTTCGCGTGTACTTCTTCCCTTTTTCGCTTGTCTGCTGTCTGATTAAGAGGTCAGGCTGATCTGGACCCAGCTCTTTTATCTTCAGTTTTTCTGCCAAAGTTCTCTTCTCAAACGGAATTTGGAGTAGAGACTTTACAGAGTTAGGTTCGTGTCCGGAATTAATGACACCTGAGCCCGCCATTGTCACATAATTGAAAATTGCGCCACTACAGACCAGCCCTGATTTTAGCAGTTTGGGGCGACAGAAAAATCGCCTATTTCAGATAAGATTTGAGGACACTGATTGGCTACATTTTATGTCACATCTTGAATATACTTATATCTTGAATCAGCATTTGACTAAATTCTACAAAGACCCGCCTCCTGTGGGCGATTTCTCGATTGCCCCTCAGCTGAAATTGAGACGTGCAGACAGGCAGAGAAGTCATATTATGATGGTAAAAACATATCTTTTTTTACATATGATTTTCTAATATATCACATCATACAAATATACATTTAAATAATTTATATAATTATTATTTTGTGTGTGTGGTTCAGGGAGGGTGGCGCCCTAGCGCCCTCTATTGGCCAGCCGCCACTGCTCACTACAGAGGAACAGTGAAAACGGACCTCTTTCAAACAGTGTCGAGTTCCGAACGTTGTTTAAACGACATACTCCGGTATTGCGGTATTTTAAAAATTCATATCATAACAAAAATAAACACCGGTATTCGGTATGAACCGGTATA
>NW_015557179.1:2526106-2533555 GCF_001515605.1 Sinocyclocheilus anshuiensis | reverse complement strand
TCGGAACTTTCACGCTTAGTAACACATACAGCTGTTCCCTCACCACAGTGCAACAGTGAAAAGGGACTTCTTTCAAACAGTGTCGCGTTCCGAACGTTGTTTAATTAAGCGACATACACCGGTATTGCGGTATTTTAAAAATTCATATCATAACAAAAATAAACACCGGTATTCGGTATGAAACAGTATACCGCCCAGCACTACTGCAGAGTTTAGCTCCAACTTGCCTCAACACACCTGACTGGAAGTTTCTATGCCTAGTAAGAGCTTGATTAGCTGGTTCAGGTGTGTTTAATTACGATTGGAGCTAAACTCTGCAGGACACGGCCCTCCAGGACCGAGTTTGGACAGCCCTGCACTATATGATTTCAATTGATTAAGAGAATTAAAAAGAAGAAAACCGTTTTAAATAAAACACAGCAGAGCTAACGAGACATGCTGTGGAACTGATTTATTCTCCATATGGGGAAATCCTTATTTCCACATGTTGTATCTCCATTGTGCGGCTCCACCAGTAAAGAGGCCGCCCAGGCAAGACCGTCACATTGACGCCAGTCATGGGAAATCCTTAACGCTGAAAGGATACTACGACAAAGATACTGCTTTCATCTTCTGACAGCTGATGGCAAACTGATTTCCTGAAGAAAGACAGCCCCAGGTAATCACACACCCTCAGTTCTGCTGTCATCTCTCTCTCTCTCTCTCTCTCTCTCTCTCTCTCTCTCTCTCTCTCTCTCTCTCTCTCTCTGTGTATAGCTGCCTGAGCCCCACCTCTGCTTCAGACACAGAGAGCAGACGACATGACAGAGGCAGGGCAATCGACTTAAATATTGGTGAAATTAATTTTTAAGGTAAACAAACACCCATATAAACACAATGGGCAATATACCAAAGCGTATCACGGTGATGTCCATATATCATGTGATAATTCAATATAGTAATTATCGCTACAGGCCTACCTGTTCGTACTGGCTGCTTTGTTCTCCAAAGAGCTGTTTTGAGCTGTTCACGCGAATGTTTAAAAATGGTGTCAAATATAAAACACACCTACAGTAACTTGAACTTTAACCTAAAATTAACTGGTTTTGATAACTATATTAGTAATTATTTACTAACTAAACGCTGAGCTAGCACCCCCTCAGCACCTGCTTTCATAATTCTCTGGTGCCGCCCATGACTTTCTGCAAACCTGTCATAAGAGATGAACACTGTCTCAATTTATGATACATATTTTGATTTATGAATACATCACAAACGTAATTTTTTTTTTTTTACAAATGTATGTCTGGATTTCTTTTTTCATGGTTTCCAGACTATCCAATATTCCATATAACACTATTGTATCAATACTCTCAACAGTCTTCAGTCATCTGCCTTAATTCTGTTTGGTCAACCACAATTTAACTGTCAAACAGACCAGTTCAGACGGTGCGTTTTCATTATTCCATTTCCTTTATTTCACTGGCTAATACAGTTCAGATGACTTTTTGAAAAATAAACAAAAAGCTATAAATAAATAAACAAATAGACTGTTCCATTATGAAAAAAAAAAACCTTAACAAAACTTTAAATAATAATGTTGCTGTCTCCAGAAGCATATATTGAATCAACAATAATAAACTTTTGCATATTTATTTAATGCTTGATTTTGAACAGTTTAAAGAAGGGAAATGGAAAGAAAAGATAAACATAACCCTAAAGTCAACCTTTAGTCAAACCGACAGTAACATGTTAGTCAGCCATTTTAAATGTAAATGTATACAAGTAGATGCATAATAACCATGCAAGTGGTTGCAATTCATCTTGCATTTGCACTTCCTGTAAAAGCACAGAAATAAATGCCCTCTTATCCATTTTTTTTTCAATTACTTACAACAACAACAGTATCAAAGATATCACACATAATGTTTGATAATATATTTGTTCTCGGTATGAAACACACTTGATGAAAAATGTAAAGGAAAAATGTGTTTGTGAGCAGCAGGTGAACAAAGTCTGAACTTCTTATAAAAGACAGCAGTGCTCACTTAGGCAGTGTGTGATGCAGAGATCAGAATGATCCAAGAATAAACTGGCATCAAAAACTACAACTGACAAATCTGGTTAAAGCTGAACTTCACAGCTGTTTCTACCTGAACCTTTCTCACTAGCACCCATCACCCCAATAAATCCACCCTCCGGGTTATTGATTGAGATTACTTGTCGTGTGATTCTTCACATAAATATCTTACTAAAGAAAACAGCAGGATCAAAAGATTATCTGGAGAGGTGACCATTTAAAGGAATAGTTCACCCAAAAATGAAAATTAGCTGAACATTTACAGGTCATCCAAGATCTAAATGAGTTTGTTTCTTCATCAGAACAGATTTGGAGAATTTTTTTTGATCAGCTGTTTTGACTCTTATTCTGACGGCACCCATTCACTGCAGAGGATCCATTGGTGAACACGTGATGTAATGCTAAATTTCTCAATCTATTCTGATGAGGAAACAAACTCATCTACATCTTGGACATTTCAGCTAACTTTCATTTTTAGGTGAACTATTCCTATAATGCTGTGTCGCAGATATGAATCTAGTCAGTATATTTATATTTGAGTGACACGTTATTTGAAGAGTACACTGTACAAAGGACAATACAAGATCAAAATCTTTGTAAAAAAGGGAAATGTGTAGAAAATGCATGATGTACAGTACAAATATTATATTCTTGTTCAAAATATGGAAAAAAGTCACACACACTTCAATGTGCAAAATTATACTGAAAAAAAAATAAATTATGCCTCGTGCACAATAAAATGAAAAACACTTTATAACATGCCCTAGAGTCAAAAAAGCACCCAATGCTAAAATAATACAGAGTGCATAAGATCTGATTCATCCTGTTTTTTGAGCATTGCAAATTGAGCAATATGTGAGTGGGTACAGAATGACGATAAGTATTTCTCTTCTTTTTGTTAGCTATTACAATCTGTAATTTGCTGCAAATATTAATCATTCTGTACCTACTAGCATAAAACAATGCATGTTTGTAAATGTACAGATGTCAACACACTTAAAAATAAAGGTTGCAATTAGAGGGGCTTTGCAGCCGTCAGTCCGATACCAATTCTTAAAAATATAATTTATGTACTGATGATTTGTGATTTAAAGATCCTAAAAATCTATCAAGAGCTTGCAAAATCTCTAGAATATCATATAGTCGAGAAATACGCTTAAATGGTAAAATTGTGCCCCGATAAGCTACTGAAGAACCTATTTTTAGGAGTGTATGATTACAAAATGCTTTTTTTAAATGTTATTATTTATTTTTTTTACACATACAATTTAAAGCTTGCAAAATCTCTAGAATATCATATAGTCGAGAAATACGCTTAAATGGTAAAATTGTGCCCCGATAAGCTACTGAAGAACCTCTATTTTTAGGAGTGTATGATTACAAAATGCTTTTTTTAAATGTTATTATTAATTTTTTTTACACATACAATTTAATGTCTTCAAGACAAATAAAAGTGGATTCTCAGTAATGTATAATCCAATAATCAATGTTTCAAGTAAACACAATTTAACATTGATTTTATCTCTCAATAATTGACTTATCCTCTAATATTCATTCAGATGACAATGAAAACAATATACTAATGAAAAAATAGGTGTGTTTCAGGCTTGAATGAATTGATTGCAAACTAATTTAATTGAGTAATAATTAACTTGTTATCTGGATAGACATTTACAGTGGGTTTATATACAACCAATCTTTGCCTGAAACAGTCAAAATACAACATAAGGAATGCTTGCATTAGGTTTAAAAAAAAAAAAACAGCTGCTGGTACATATGAAACCACATTATGAATGAATCCAGATCCCAAATTTTGTAAGGAGATTAAAGATTATTTTCCCTCACAAAAGCTGTTATGGTTAATGTGGTGTTGTCATCCCATAGCGGTACTGTTTATTCTGTGATTCTGGTAATAAGTTGCATATTGGACAACCAAAAATAGTTTTCATGTCAAAAAAGAAGTTTACTCTAATCAGACGTATAGGCATAAAAACTTAATATAAACAAATAGTTTATCTGAAGGTCAAACATGTGCGAAACCAATGATAAATAAATTAAACGCCCAATGTGTCACTGCTGGTTTAAATTTGTTGCTTTAGCTGCCCCAATATATTCTGAAAAGTACAACCATTCTGTAAGAGTAGATTTACCCAAACAAACTGCAAACAGTTATTTGCATTTCAAAGAGTTGGCAAAATATACAGATGGAGTCAGCATTGACATCTATGTTTACAGGAGTGAAATGTTGCATGCATGTTGCAACACCATCAAATGCTCTGTTGCAAACAGCTATTACATTTTTTGAAAACTGTTTTTGCAAAGTAACATGTAGAAGGATTGTGGTAATAGTTGGTACATAGCAGGCATTTCAAATTAGTTAAGAGTGATAGTTTACTTTGTCACTCATGTTTACCTTTTTTTTTTTTTTTTTTTAGCTGTATAACTGATTCTATTTTCATTTTTAAAGGTATAACATTATGCTATGTACAAGCACAACAACATTGTTGTATGCAAAGCAGGATGGATATGTACATCCATTTATGCTAAATATTAATATTAAACGCAAGAATAAAGGTGTACTTTGAGTGAAGTGTGAGGTTGCATTCTACCTGCAACTCTCGACAGAAGGCAGTGATATTTTGAATCAGGAATCATCAAAGATTTTATCTTTCTTTGGTTTGTCTGGAAACACAAGAACACTCAGACCACATCTGCATGTTCAACGAGCTGCGCTGGATCCTCTGATCACAAACATTATTTAACATCGTCATCAACAAGGAACGAAATGTGCTAAAATGTTTCTTTCACATAGTGAATAATATAGAAGAGAAAGAAAAAGGTCTAAAAACGACAGGCTACTTTTGCATTATCGTCTTTTCTGTAGTCCAGTCAGTGTCAGTCTGCTCACATCTGCCGCCCTCTGGAGCCCTTCAGTACTACAGGACGGTTATACAGGAAACAAAATCCTTCCAACAGCCACCAAAGAGCAGGCCATACTTAAAGATCTCCCAAAATCTCTTCAAGTTTTTGTGTTGCTTATGAAGGAAATCGAACCAGAACCTTATGGATTTCACTACAGGGTTACTTCTTGGCTAGCTGGAACGGATTCTGACCCTTTTAATAAAAGAAACATACATATTTGTAGTAGACTTCTGCAAAGATGACACGGAGAGGGCCTCAGAAAACATGCATGTATATAAAATAACTCGATCTTGAAACCCACTAATGCAATTTTCACACTTTTTGTCAAATGCAAATCACAATAACAAGCACAACTTCAGCATGTAAACATCCAGAGGGTGTTAATTTTTCTTAGTCTCTGTGTAAATGTCATGTCATTACTGTAAAAAACAAAGTTAAAAAATCAGAATCTTCTAAGGATATCAAATTAAAGAGAGAACATATGAATAAATAAGATGTGTTAGGAAATGTTTTGGCTTTTTACAGCCATTTATTATCTTATATTCCTCATGTTGACAGCATAGCTTCTTTGACATTGTTGATATGTCTCAAAACTACTTTGGCAGAGTAAAAGCATTAAGGCACATGTTAGTATGAGGTATTACAGACAGATAAAGAGTTTATAGACACTGATTATTACAAACCATGCTTAACTTGATATTAAGTGGCAAAATGGAACCCGAATAGCTTGTCAATGTAAGCAGCAGCAATCCTACACAATCCACTTCAACACTGAATGAACACAAAACAAATACAACAAAACCATTTTAGCTGTGGGCCTTATAATAAACATATTATGATGTATATGGCATGTTTGTAATACTAACTTAGTTGGTTTTATTCTTCATTTTTACTTGAGGTAAAATGGGACATATACACTACCATTCAAACATTTGGATTCAGTACAATTTTTGAAACAAGTTTCTTATGTTCACCAAGGCTGCATTTATTAAATCAAAATACAGTAAACTTAGTAATATTGTGAAATATTTTTACAATTTAAAATAACTATATATTTTAACATTTAAAACATGTATTTCTGTGATTTCAAAGCTGAATTTTCAGCATCATTACTCCGATCTTCAGTGTCACACAGCTGCTTAATATTTTTGTGGAAAGTGATGCATTTTTTTCACGATTCTTGATGAATAGAAAGTTTAAAAGAACAACATTTAAAATTGAATATTTTTTCAACAATGTAAAATTGTTTAGTGACACTTTTGATCAATGTAATGCATTTTGCTGAATAAAAGTACTATAATCTTTCAAAAATAAAAATGAAATACTGACCCCAAACTTTTGAATGGTTGTTGATGCTTATTAACAAACACAAAGATGTGCTTGACAGTGAGCAGCAATATATATGAGATAAATTAAGACTAAATTCATTGCCCAAGTATGTAAATTACATTAATCTACTATACTATTAAATTGCCAGAAATAAGAATAGAGATGAGAGAAAAAATATAGCTGCTCAAAGGGCCTGATTTAGACATATTTACATGAAAGCCCATCAAGGCAAAGCAGTGTGTGTGGATTTCAGTCATTCTTTTCTTTTCATAGAGCCATTCACTAATTCAGTTTTTGCAATAATATATTTGACAAAAAATGGCAGGTGAATATGGAGAAAACTATGGTGGCCGAGAAGTGCAAAACAAATCACAATTCTGAAAACAAAATAACAAATTACAAACGCAAATGCAAGTCTAAAAAACAAAATAACAATTCAGAAAACACAACGACAAATCAGACAGACCGGAAGAGGTAGGTATAGTTTGAGACAGCTCCATTGGTTTGGGATCTGTCAATCAACGTATACAGGAAGAACCAGCCGAAGAACAGCAGAGTCGTGGTAGAAAGTTCGGAGATGGTATTAAAGTAGCTCAGTTTAAATGTATTGTATGAATTTCCCTTACTATGGAATAAAAAATATGGAGGGTCTATTTACACTTAGTGCAAATAGCCCGCCTTGTTGGCAGTAATTCCGCTCTCCAACGTGTGATTGGGCTAGTCAACACTTTAAAAGCAGCTGTACATAATCAGCTCCACTGGCGCAGATTGGTAAGCGCGTATCGTCGGCTTTTTGACGCGATCGACCCAGGTTCGATCCCACCTTTTGCCAAACTTTTTTTTTCTCCTTTTTCAAATCTCGTATCACATCGTAAAGGCATTTATTTTCAATAAAAATTAAGGAAATAATCAAAAAGTTGAAAATAAAGTATCGGGTAGGGTTAGGGTAGGTGTAGGGAGGGCTTTATTGTACCAATAAGGTGGCATCCATTTAATAATTAAAATTAAAATTATAATTTACACTCAATACGTTATTATTGCATACTGTTTTATAATGTACTACAATACTGAAGTGCAGATAATTGCCACTATTTGCAACAAGAAGTATACTTGATAGTAGAAATCCTGCTATTTTAACA
>NW_015557179.1:2524634-2525012 GCF_001515605.1 Sinocyclocheilus anshuiensis | reverse complement strand
TTTTATTGTCCTCATTTGTAAGTCGCTTTGGATAAAAGCGTCTGCTAAATGACTAAATGTAAATGTAAATAGGTATTTGCACTTAGTGTAAATAGCATATTGCTAAAAATATTGCTATTTTCACTTAAATAGAATTGTAAATAGAAAATAGATTGTAAATAGAATCCATTGCTAATACGAGATTTGAAAAGGGAGGAAAAAAAAGTTCGGCAGAAGACGGGATCGAACCCGGGTCAATTTTTAACTAAATGTAAATAGACACCCCCTATTTTTTATTCCATAGTAAGGGCAATTCATACAATACATTTAAACTGAGCTACTTTAATACCATCTCCGAACTTTCTACCACGGCTCTGCTGTTCTTCGGCTGGTTCTTCC
>NW_015557179.1:2498008-2523599 GCF_001515605.1 Sinocyclocheilus anshuiensis | reverse complement strand
TGCATACTGTTTTATAATGTACTACAATACTGAAGTGCAGATAATTGCCACTATTTGCAACAAGTAGTATACATAGAAATCCTCCTATTTTAAGTGTAAATAGTGTAAAAACCTTTATTTGACCCTCTAACTCTAACACTATTCTATTTTAATTCTACTTTATCTATATGTATCTTTTTTTTTCTTTTTTTTATTCTTTATTTAAAAAAAACAACAACAAATAAAAACTAGCTTTCTATTTTTTCTATTCTATCTACATGTTTTTCTTTGTTTGTGTGTGTGTGTAATCCCAAACCAATGGCGCTGTCTCAAACTATACCTACCTCTTCCGGTTTGTCTGATTTGTCTTTGTGTTTTCTGAATTGTTATTTTGTTTTCGGACTTGTCGTTGTGTTTTCGGACTTATTTTGTTTTCGAATTTGTCATTGTGTTTTCTGACTTGTTATAATGTTTTCTGAATTGTTGTTGTGTTTTCTGAATTGTTATTTTGTTTTTTAGACTTGCATTTGCGTTTGTAATTTGTTATTTTGTTTTCAGAATTGTGATTTGTTTTGCACTTCTCGTTCCCCGTAGAAAACAGTATGAAATGCTCACTAAACAAGCCACGCAGTGCAAATGTTCATAATTTATGCACTGAAACTCATGAAACAATTGACTTGATAATTCTACTGCATGTAGTATGGACTTTGAAATAAGTCATTTTAATGTTCAGTAAACATGCAGTTACAGTGTAAGCTCATTAGGTGTGGTGTGAACATGTTAATCTCAGAGCAAAGGGTTTCCTCTTACACACAAGGCCAATTTGTAACTCCAGCCCCACTAATCAGTGCAGCGTGGTCCGACACAACACATTAAAACACTATGATACAATAAGTTAATAGGCACTTAACAGTTAACATAATGCACAAATATCATGCATATGTTGCCACAGTATATTTCTTCCTCGATCAAAAAACAGTATTAAGTCCATTACATAAACAACATTACCAGTAATAAAAATAAACATCTGTACAAAAGTCCTGCCAGTATTTTTATGGTTTGCTGTATTTTCCATCAATATAATAATCAATGGCAAAAAAAAAGTACAAAAATAAATATTCTATTTACAATCACACATGGCATTCAGGAATTAACGTCACTGCAAAACAAGAGGCAAAAAGACTGTTATTTTCAAGCACACACCTTCAAAGCAAATGGAGGTATAGAGTTATTCCTATCAGATGTTGAATCAACAAATACATCTCAAATCATATTCCAAAACAACTAGTCATAAAGTATCGTATTATAGCAGATTGAAAATGTTTAGTTATAAATTGAGTAATGCTCAAAATAATGTCTATGCACATAAACCAATTTGTATTACATTATATATTAACTTATTTAACTTAACATTAATTCTGTACCTCCATATCATGAATTCATAGCATGAGTTATATCATAATAAAGATGGTATGGACACAATTATTTAAAATCAAAATGTTAATATGATCATTCAATATAACTCACTTTATTCCAACACCCTGGTACTGGCAAACCATCATCACCCTAAAACAAAGAGGAGTGGTGAAGAATTGTAAGAATTAGTAATATTCTTGAGAGGGGTGACATAACTGTATCTGTGCACATACAGTATACATAATCATTTCAGAAGTCACTTTTGAAACATACATTTCCATTTCCCCTCTGCAGTAAGTTGATCAATCAATCAATGAATCAGTAGATGACTGTCCATGCGCACACACACACATACACATAAAAACTTACATAGTGACAATTGAAACTATAACTTTATAATACTTATACTTTTCTATCCATCTACAATATGCACATATGATGTACCTGGAAACTTTTATTCAAATCAAAGTGTTTTTAATTCAGATCTTGACAATTCAATCAGGTTAATTGGTATCCATGAAAATAATGACCAGTCAAGATGCCTGCTTTTTGCAACAATGTATTTCTAGTGAACACCTTCTCTCATGCAGATATTTGTAGTGACCCAGGGTGCTCCGATTTACTGGACTGAAACAGATGTGGTGAAATTTAGTGGAGGATTTAGTCAATATGCGGGTTAGTGTAAGAATAGTGGATACGCAGATAAGTGAACTGAAAATGGAATGCATGCAGTCATGTTAAGTAAACTAGTTAAGTAGCAACCATCCTATTTTACCAGTAATCTCAATATTCATGTTTCACAGAAATCAAGTTAAATAAGTTAAAGTTAATGTATTGGTAAAAAAAAAACAAAAAAAAAAATACGTTTTTCATTATTTTATTATATAAATCAATAAACTGAGTTAACCCTCTACCGCACGCATTATGATAGACCTATAGAAAAAAATATTTGAATCTTTTTCTTTTCTAAGAATGGCTTAACTTGAAGTGCTGTAAAAAATTTTTTGGAAAAAAATATTATTTTAAGGTACTTTATGATATGGCAGTCTGTCAGAAATCTCGCCACAGAAAAAAACTGCATGTCATGTGACTTAATCAAAGCACATCATTGGCTAAACTAAGGTCTTCTCTTTCCAACAAAAAAAACGAGAATGCTGAATTAGAGAGACAGTGGCAAGGAAATGAACACAAAGAGTATGTTGCCATATGGCTACACCATGCGGTAGAGGGTTAAAACAGATTTTAGAAATGGTTAATAATTAAAGGAATAGTTCACCCAAAAATTTAAATTTCCTGAAAATGTACTCGCCCTCAGGTCATCTAAGATGTAGATGAGTTTGTTTCTTCATCAGAACTGATTTGGAGAAATTTTATTACATCACTTGCTCACCAATGGATCCTCTGCAGTGAATGGGTGCCGCCGGAATGAGAGTCCAAACAGCTGATAAAAACATCAAGTAATCCGCATGACTCAAGTCCATCAATTCATGTTTTGTGAAGTGAAAATCTGCATGTTTGTAAGAAACATCTCTATTAAGATTTAAAATATGAGTCCTCATTCATAATATTGCTTTCACCAGTGAAAAAGTTGCCTCGTCTGAATCAGGAGAGAAGTATGCACAGATCAAGCACCGTTTACAAGCAAAAAAACAGTACAAAAGTTCTAAACAAATATTTCTGTGGATTTTGATGTGAGAGGACAATACTGGATGGACTTTCACTGGAGGAAGCATTATTATTATTTGAACATTTAGTATGGTTTCTTTTTTTACATTTGAAGAAGGACTTTTTTGCCATGTGTTCAAAATTCTGAGTCCTTGTTGAGAAACTTGTGTTTTATGCTCAGCTGAAAATAAGTGAGGCTATGTTTGGTGTGAAATGTATGTTTAACTTTTCTCTTGCACTGGAAGTATTATTTGAACATTTAGTATGGTTTCTTTTTGACTTTTGTTAGGACTCTTGTTCTCTGGAGGATTATGGTCCTTGATATGAAGACTGTGGAGGAAGTTTTAGAATTTCCTTTTTTTCACAAATCTCTTCATCTCGTCGTTTGCCTGTTATCTTTATACGGATCTTCCAACTTGCTATGAACTGTGATATTGATTACAACAGGCATATGGATTAAGATTGACTGTTATGCTGGACTTTTTGGGACTTCTAATGGAATTCAGATAAGATTTTATTCACTCTATTACTCTTAATTCATCATCCACGGATAGTGAACCTATTTGAATTCTACCTTTACATATTCTTTTGTTTTGATTTGGTGTAAATATAATGGAAAAAGGTTGAAATTAAATGATTTGATATGTTTTCCTTAAATTTTTCTTACTGAATATAAAAGACTATATTTTGCATTCAATGAGAGATTTTGATTTAGGCCTTGTATAGGTTGTATAAAAGATTTTGGGCTTAGTTAAACTTGAGACTGTTCCCATAATACTAACCAAAAAGCAATGGTTTAAAGTCAGAATGCCTTAATGATGAATTTGCTTCTTAAAAACATGCAGCTTTTCACTTCACAAGACATTATTGGTAGACTGGAGTCATGTGGATTATTGTGATGTTTTTATCAGCAGTTTGGACTCTCATTCTGACGGCACCCATTCACTACAGAGGATCCATTGGTGAGCAAGTGATGTAATGCTGAATTTCTCCAAATCTGCTCCCATGAACAAACAATCTCATCTACATCTTGGATTACCTTGGATGAAGGGTAAGTAAATTTTAATATTTAGGTGAATTCTATACCTCTAAAATATATTGATAGAGTTAATTATAGATATTAATACTGATACATGCAAGAATTTTCTGCCCTATTCTTTAACTATTTTCTCTCCATTCCTTAAAGTCCCTGTAAATTCAATATTAAGTGTGTTCTGAGTTTGTCACACCACAGAAAAATGTATTAACCACTCAGCCAAATTTAAATGATAAAATCCGCTAAGTACATAAAATAAGTTATCAAAATCTCAAAAAAATGGGCGGTATCCTCTGCTCTCAAAAGCTGGGGGCGTGTCCACTGTCTGCGCTGAAACCACGCCCACTAACGGGAAAGCTGCCGCCTCTTAACTGTCAAATACCGCTACAGCCTGAATGGATGCTCCTAGCAGCTTAATTGGATTTACAAAGCCATACATATTTGCGCCAGTGTGTCATCGACAGTTACTATAGTGTTTGGGGAGGGGCCATGATCGGTGGCTCCAGTGCGTCATCAAGCCACCGTTTTAGCCCCGCCCAAAAAATCCTGAACACAGAATTGGTGAAAAACTGTTTAACGGTTTAGCTCCACTATTCAGTACTGCAGAATTCACAGTCTTTGTAATGTGTTTCAGCAATACATTTGTAACATTTATAATGCATTTAGAAACAATTCTCAGAATTGACTTTAGAGGGACTTTAATCGGGCTGTGCTGAAGCATTATGCAATTAGAAAGCATTATGGGTTCGGGAAGGCAGGAAGCATGCAGAATAAGGAAAGGGATAGACAGCAGCATACCACGGGACACGGGGCATCTAGCCCGTCCAGGCCTGGCAGCCCCGGTTCACCTTTCTCCCCTTTAAAGCCTCGGAAACCCTGTTCATGAAATCAATCATATAAACATCCTGTTGTCCAGCCACATTGGCCGCTCTGTTCCAGCATCTGATTGGTCCAGAGCACACTGGACCCAAGACTGACAGGAAGAGACTCACTGCATCCACAGGGCAGGAAACTCACAACTAGTCCAACTAGAACTAGTTACTGAACTAGTGGCTCCATCCTGCTGTGTTCAGCAGAACCATATTCCTGTCAGTCTTAATCCTGAAAAGCAAAAATCCCTTTGAGAGTTCTGGTGCCTAGTCATTTTTAATTCAAATCCCAATCTATAATAGTTCTTATATAATTCATGAGGAACATATGAGCACAAAGTCTCTATATATGAATGTACGTCGCAATTCACTGACTTTGACCAGAACTCTTCTAGGCATCTGTTAGTGTTTATTGCACAAAGACAAAAGGAGACGTGGCTTTCGGGAAGTCTCCTTTTGCCTTAGTGCTGCACGTTGAACGAAAGACATACCAACGGACACGGGGCATCTAATCCCGGGGCTCCTTGGTCTCCCTTATCCCCTTTGGCCCCCCTGTTGCCTTTCTTGCCCCTCTCCCCCTGCAAACAACGGTGCATTCAAAAAAGTCAGACTTTAGTCCTCCTAGTTTACTATAGCAGTACTAGTAAGAAAAGCACCATCACTATGAATAACTAAGAAACTTTGGATGCTCTACAAGACATTCTAAAACTAGCTGTGTTTTTGAATGGAGCTATGATGAGTATTGGGATCATTTAAGGAGGGTAAGTGGAGGGGTTAAGGAGAAGGAGATCAGCCAGTGTGGTTAGTGTGCAGACTTTCATTTACTTGATTAATTCAATGCACATTTATTTGTATAGCACTTTTCACAATACACAATTTATACATTACAATTATTATTCTTTGTGTTTTTTTAGGCCACTGATATCAGTGGAATCTTGTCAAATGCATGTAAGTGACAATTTTATATAACATTGAATTTTTCTCATTAATTTTTTTTGCCTCAATTACATATACGCTACGATTCAAACATTTTTGGTCAGTACGATTTATTTATTTTTTTTTTTAGAAAGATGTCTTCTGTATCTCGAGTACATTTATTTGATTAAAAATACAACAGAAATATTCTGTTTTAATAATAATTTTGTATTAAATGTAATTCATTCCTGTGATCCTTCAGAAATCATTCAAATATGGCTATTTGCTCTTCTAGAAACTGTCGACAACAAAGTGCTGCTTTCTATTTTATGGAAACTGATTGCTCTGATGAATAGA
Source organism: Sinocyclocheilus anshuiensis (assembly GCF_001515605.1). Lineage (NCBI taxonomy): Eukaryota > Metazoa > Chordata > Actinopteri > Cypriniformes > Cyprinidae > Sinocyclocheilus > Sinocyclocheilus anshuiensis. The sequence goes on along the minus strand of NW_015557179.1, from coordinate 2,517,362 downwards.
AAGTTCAAAAGTACAGCATTTATAAATTAAACAGAATGAAACATTAATAAAAAAAATGGAATAAAATAGAAATATTTTGTAACATTATGAATGTTACAACATAAATGCTACTTTACTGTCACTTTTTAATTTAACGTGTCAACTTGAAGTGCCTAAAAAGATCTACATCTACATTTTCAATGTAAATAGCGTATTGGGTGATCACTTCTGAATAGAATGAACATTATATTTTTATTGCCTGATCTAGCCATCAAATGTTGGTTCCAATAAATAGGCATTCTGTGATTGATTCCATATAGAACTCAATTCAATTAAATATAATTGCAAAGGCTAATGTACAAAAGCTGAAGAGACACTAAAACAGTTTAATCAGCATCCCTATGCTTTATTACTAATTAAGACCAGCTTTGCTTTTAGAGAGTTTCATGATTTATCTTCAAGTCTGCGCGCAAAGTTAAAGTGTTCTTCAGAGGAAACTATTACATTTAAGCTTTATAAGTCTTCCAAAGTGGGATCTATCCAAGCTAGGATACAGAGTTCTAACATTCCGCACAGCCCTCATCATGACTGTTATTCTAACACTTAGCAGTGGAAGAAGAAAAAAAATCAGAGTGGAATTACATTGTGAATCAACATGGAGCTCATTTTCTAATCCTGTTTGACAAATACTGATTCTTTAAGACTGTTTCTGAACTTTTGGCTCCTGGCTGCAGTGTTTTTCCTAAATACTCTCATCAGAATGTCAAAATTAGCTCCACACTGACATAATGCCTTTTCCCACATTGCTTGGTTATGTGCCTTTTCAAAATAGATCCAGATGAGGATTTGTGGAACAATAAGAACTCTGTGCATTAGAACAATTGGGAGAAAATGAATGCAGGTTGGTAGGGAGGTCAGTGAAGGATATGAACAAAAGTAGGAGGTGAGGAAGAGGAGGAGTATTAACCCAGGCTACAACATTAGGATACAGGAGGAGCAGGAGGAGGCCAGGGAGTGAGAAGGGGACAGAGAGGACGACCCGGCCCGACTCCGCAAAAAGAGCCACGGACACAGGCCACGGTGCAGGGGGAGGAAAAGGGGATAGGAAGACCTGTGGAAAAAAAGAGAGGAAGACAAGGAAAGGACAAGAGTAAAAACAGCACCGTGTCCAAGGGTCCTCCACAGCACCTTCCACTCAGCAGAATTATCCAATACCGATCAGTTTGATTGAGTTTTTTGGTCCTGTTTAATACTACATCGTCAGTGGAGGATGCTGGGAGGAGCACTGACATGTCCTGACATTCAAGGTGGGAAACATTCAGTCATTAACTGAGGAAATTAGTGTTAATAGGAGAGAGGCATACAGTCTAGGAGGATGGAAGCATAGAAAAGCAATGGTCTATTCACATGTACTTCTTTTTATAATAATAACTCTTTTGGAACATTTTAACTTTAGCCATTTATATCATATGTCAGTTTTAGAGTTAATCATGCAAAAATATATATTTTTGTCTGTTTAAATGTGTCTGTATACTAAAACAATAAGAACTGCAAAAACTAAAATAATAATTGCAAATAAATATATGTATATAAGAATTAACAAATATACTGTTCTGAAATAAGAATATATGTTTAAACCATGATCAATGAACATACAGTGGCATCCAAAATACTTTTTTGGATTTTTTTTCTAAATGCAAATTTTTTAAATATAAATTAAATTATTAATTTAATAAATTTAACTTTAATTTCATTTGTGTTTGTGTGTGTGTAAATCCTGATGCTTCATTCATCATGATTTGAGAATGAAAGTGCATCTTGTGCTTCAATGTACAAAAAGTCACATGATCTCACAAATTGTATTATTTCATTAATGACTGAGAAATTGTTTTTTACTCATTATTTATGTCATAACATTTGTGTTTTCATTTTTCCAAATCCCAAAACTTGTTTTCTCAGGTTTAAAATTCCTTATTTTCAGACTTTTAGACCTCACTGTATATATACACTTATTTTCTAGCAGTAAGCAGTAGCCATTCTAATTTCTTATACCCAGCATGCTTCTGTTTGTCTCATTAACCAAAAACAAACAAAAAAAAAACATAACAATTGCAGTTAATATTGCATAATAATTTTTAATTTAATAAATTAAATAACCACAGTTATTTAATAATGAACAGTAGCTAATGCTTAAAAGTTTGGCAGATTCATGCTGGCTTAGAAATATCGTCCATCCCTTTATTTTAAGAAAGTGGACTCATGTTATTGTCCCTCAAAGTCACAATAACATATTCTACAAACAAACTATGATCAAGAACGCATTTATAATCTTACCCGGTTTCCTTTTAATCCCGGTGGTCCTACTAAACCCTGAATGCATGGGGGAGAGAGAGACGTTACTGATGGTCCATTTTTCATCTGAATGCACTTATACATGGTATGGAAACATTACAGTATTTGAAATGTTAAATTGTGCTCTGGTACAGCACTTACAGGGATGCCTTGAGGCCCAATTGGTCCAGCTACTCCCATATCACCCTTTTCCCCCTGTAACGTAAAAAAGGCATTATGTATTACGCTGGACATTATACTTTATACAATCAATGAATGCTTGATTTTGATTGGTTGACAAGAGGCCGTTGAAATACTGATAACACTCGCAGAGCAACTTGTTTCACTACTATCCTGCCTGTGTGTTAAATATCTAGTAATTTAATGATTGATTAAGCAATGATGCAATAAATTGTGATTCATTCAAAACTATATTTCATTTGGCGAGTTGTCATGATGCTTGCTTTCACACCTACAGCTTCATCAAGTTTTTTACCATTTTACATAATATGAAATATTACTAGAAACCCATTTTTGGAGCCCCACAGATTTGGTAAATTGTTTTTACAAACAAAAAACAGCACTAACCATTTCTCCTTTTGGTCCTGCAGGCCCAGACACTCCAGCTGGTCCTATCAGACCCTTTAAACAAAGAAAATGACATGCGTGAGCTTCAACAGAGGAGACGGCGGTGGGTAAAGAGTTTAGAGAACAGATAGAAACTAATCAGTGTTGAGCACCAATAGATCAACAAACGTTTCTGAGCCGAATAAGAGTAATTTAAACTCCTTATATGTTTAAAAAGAGCCATCTGAGGACCAATCTGTAGAGGAATTCCACAAAACTCCAAAGTTTGTTGATCTAAGCGGAAATAAACAGACACACAAGTAAATATAGCAGCAAATCCATCTTCTATTTTCCTCCCATGACTTGGAGAGGATTCAACAGAAGGGCTGTTAGACATCTTGCTTTTTCGGGAGTCTTGCTTCTCAGCCATTTGTACAGTTGTATGCCATAAAATCATAGTTCATGCAGACGCATCCCATCATGCTCTCTCCTGGTATGACATTACAAGATCAAAGCTTGTCATGGAATGAAACAAAGCTCTGAAGTTTGGAGCGAATTAAGCCTTCGAAAGGTCAAGCATGTTTGAATATGTAAAGGTATAGAGGGCTGCGACAGCATGAAATGCAAAGGGAATATTCGCTTTTGAAGAGCACTACGTGCATATTTAAACAAAAAACAAAGTGCATTTCAGAGAGAGAGAGAGAGAAATGTTTATAAGTGTTTGGCCATGCTTCCCTTCAGTCACTCGCGTGTTGACAGGTTGAGAAATCAACCAAGCACGGTACCTCTGGAAACAGCAAGAGGCAACAGCCAAACAGGCTTAGGGACAAAGTCAAATCAAAGTCATATTCATGCCGATGCAACCTCAATAGAGATCTAAACAAGGCCTTGACCATTAGACAACACAGAAAAGACAAAAACATAGAAGCAAGCAAGTAACAGTTCAAGCAGAGGCAGACAGACAGAAAGAGAGAAGCAGGCAGACACTGCGGAGGGGGAAACAAGAGCGGGATGGATGGAAATAAAGGGGTGGATGATGGGAACGGGTCTTGCGCCACTCACCACTGGACCAGGTCTGCCGTCTAAACCATGAGCCCCCTGGACAGTGTGTAAAGAGTTAGAGTGAGAGGAGAGATGGAGGTGGAGGACAGGGAGGGAGGGGAGAAGTGTGGGGGGAGGTGAGTGAAGCAGTGACTCGTGTGCCACATAAAAACAACACTAGTTTTGATGGAGGGGTGACATGTGAGAGATGAGCAGTAACTCCTTATAATGTGACTTCAGCTTTTATTGTCTTAGTGCAAGTGTGTCTGCTAGTGAACAAGACCTAAACTGGTCCATTCAATTGTTCATTTCAGCTCTATAGATCGTGATAAAATATCAACAGGCATTTAAATTCCAGGAGAGATGCAAAAACTAAAAATAATACTTGTAAGTAGTTGTTTGGTTCCAAAACCTAGTGAGTTATATTGCCATCTGCTGCCTTCTAAGGCTGCATGCTAACTGAAACGCAACCTCGTAAGAGACTGAATTGGAACACTATTCATAGGAAGTGCAAATAGCACTCCTCATGAGAAGTGCACAGGAGATTTGATTTAGCATGTCGCTAAGTTAAGTTTGATGATAGCATGTTGCTAAGCTAACAAAACATCCAGCGTTTGTGTCAAAAGTGCACATACAATGCCTTAAAATTATATCTCGGTAGGCAGCTCACTAGGTTATGGAACAGAGCACACTGTCAGGGTAACATTACCAATCCATGCTGCATTTTCTTAAACCGTATTTTAATCTTGTTTTCAGTAAAAATCAAACCTTTAATTTTGCTTGAAATTTACTTAATTACATAATGCACTGTTTTTCTTACCCCATTGTCAAACAGTTTTTGCTTGCAATATAACAAAGAGTGAAAAATTTAAGGGGGTCTGAATACTTTCCGTACCCACTGTATCTAACACAATGTTGTGAGATTTATGCTTAAAATAAGAAAAAACACTAATTTAACTGGTTGTATCTCATTTTTTTTAAATTAAAAACAAGACAAAAATACTGCTTAAGAAAACTTTGATTTTTTAGCTTCTAAATCTCAGATTTTTTTAAAAAGGAGTTACTGTGCCATTGATGATGTGACTAGAATAAGTTTATCAATGACTTTGACACCATAGATATACACCAGAAGTCAGCAAAAGACCCCTGAAATTCATAGTAACAAAACCTATAGCATGCTATTTACAGAGCAAAGAGAAAAAAAGATTATAAACAACCACATACAGTATTTTGTAATAATAACATGAACTTTAGTCACAGTAATCTGAAACCATCAGGAATTTGTTGGTAATCTATTAAAATGTGTATAAAATAAAGTGACAGGGCCATTACATAACACTTGTATATATGATTGCCAAATGTGGACATCCACTGATTCATGCAATGTAACAACACTTAGCCATGAACCATGACAGTTACAAAGACACATGAAATAGCAGCACATTGATATTTGCATTAAGGGGGGCTAGAGCACAAGCCTTACACAAAACATGCTTTTCCACTAACGCTGCACTCGGGAAAGACAAAAACATCTTGATTCACTTGACAAGATTGTATGAAAACGATCAGATTAATTATGCACTGGTATGACAGGTGTGAAGTACTCAATTTATTTTTCATAATGAGTGATTTGATCAATCGACAGCTTTTTATCTTACTGACTGTAAATGCAGTGCACATTTATCAAGTATCAAACACTGGATTATAAGAATCAGAAATGTACTTACAGGGAGTCCAAGATGGCCCCTGTCTCCTTTCTCTCCTTTCTGTCCAGGTGATCCCTTCTCTCCTCTCAGGCCTATTCCTGGTTCTCCCTGAAAAGAACATATGCGATTTAATGCCTTGTTTAGCATATGGCAGAAGACCAATAACAGTTCATTTTACATTAATAACTATGGACTAAAAGGGGCTTAGGTTGGAATACTTACCTTTGGTCCTGACAAACCTGGAGGTCCCTGATAAGCGAAAAATAATCAAATCAAAACTCAAACATTTTGAGTTGTTTAAAATTAGTTCCTCTTCATAAATACACCATCAAAGGGAAAAAATGCAATGATGCTACTTAGGTGCACAGATATGCTTGTAATATGTCTGCTGTTATCATAAGCTTTTATGTCCTCACCATTGGCCCAACTGGCCCTGCAGGTCCTGGAGGTCCAGCGGGCCCATAGACCTGAGACAGAACAGACAGGGGAGTCACCATTAAAGGGGTCATATGATGCGATTTCAATTATTCCTTTCTCTTTGGAGTGTTACAAGCTCTTGGTGCATAAAGAAGATCTATAAAGTTGCAAAGAGTAAAATCTAAAATCCAAAGAGATATTCTTTATAAAAGTTAAGAGTCAACCACGCCCTCCTAAAACGGCTCGTTCTAACATGCCCCCACATGTCTACGTCACGATGTGGGAAGATTTGCATAATGCTGCCGAAATGTTCACACAAAGAAAGAAGGCATAACTTTTATTCTTGCTGTTGCCGCTGCCGCCATGTTGTGGAGATGCTGCGTGTTTCATTGTGAAAGCGAAACTACTTTGTTTGGCCTTCTAAAAGAGGACACGACTAGAAATCAGTGGTTAAGTTGTATTTACAACACTGTTCCAGAACAGTTCAACCCAAATATTCAGATGTGTGCAGCGCATTTTACAGAGGACGAGGACTGTTTCCTGGGAGAGTAGACTACAATGCTTCTGTGCACAAAGGATGTTTCTATAAAGTGGGGCAATTCCAACTTTGCAAAGACAGTCTGGAGCTTCTGACTCACAGCCTGTAAGTACGTTTACATATTTAAAGAATTTGCCACTGATGATTCAAACGCGAGTTGTGAGCAGTGTAGAGTAGCGCTTGTTGTTTGTCGTTTCTCCAATCACAAATGCAGATATGGTTTTATGTTTACGCGGCGCGATGCAATGCAACGCGTAAAAAGACAGTATAAGTCATTATAATCAGTAATTATGTCCCCACTGGATGCAACAAATGCCTCGTTTATAATGGGTTTTATTGGTTTTGTCTTGTCGCTCCGGCCGGGACACATGGAAACACAGTATGGTAAGGGGCGTAACATTTCCGTCACACGCTTGAGGTATTCGGCCAATCACAACGCACTGGATAGCTGGCCAATCAGCGTACACCTCGCTTTTCAGAACGATGAGCTTTGTAAAAATCGACAGGTTTCAGAAAGTCGGGGCATAGAGGAGCAACAATAATGTACATTATGTGGAAAATAATGTGTTTTTTGAACTTTAAACCACATAAACACATTGCATTACACCAAATACACAAAAAAAAATGTTATTTTTATCAACGTCATATGACCCCTTTAAGACATTTCCCAACTTAGGAAACACATAGGCTCTATTATTTATTGAAACCCCATAAAACCCTCTAAACTATACAATCAACAGCTAAAAAGTGTGGAACATACCAGCTCTGCTTTATCCCCTTTCTCCCCAGGTTCACCTTTTTGACCCTGAAGACATTATGAAAAAGCAAAAGAATAGGAATACTCAATTTGACCATTCATTCAACATAATTCAAACTGGCATGACGAAATACACTGCATCCCAAGTCAAGCCATGTCATTTCAACAATGACAACAATCTGTTTGCTTGAGGGGCACCATTGTGTACCATTGGGCCTGGTAATCCTATATGGCCAGGGGGCCCTGAAACCCCCTTTTCTCCAGTAGGGCCATCTAAACCCTACAGAATGAAGAAATGGAAATTAAATTTGGCAGAAAAGTCAGTCGGGTGAACTGGGTTGATGAACATCACCTGACAGCCTCAACAAGGTCTACAACCAAGAGACCTTTGAACTCGTAGCATCCAACTTGTAGGATTAATGATTAGTAAAAAAGCATTTCAAGGCGTAATGCTGCCCTCCAACCACAAACTCTTTCAAAATTCATCGAAGCACTCAGGATGATCCCACATACTCAAATAACAATGACCGCATTTACATGCAAATAATTTTCTGATTAAGGTCTATATTTTGGTTAAGCCTTTAATCTGAAAAAAGATGTTTACATGTCCCACAGTTATTGAAATATCCCTATGTTCTTTTAACCAGACTATTAAAACAAGCAAATATAAATTTCCTTTGGAAATACTGGGCATGCTTTATTATTATTATTATTATTATTGTTAATATTATTATTCCAATACAAAACAATATTCCAAATAAAGATTACATGAATCCAAACTTTTCCTTACATGTATATGCCAACTATTTTATTAGTTTCTTGAAACTGAAATATTGGCATAATTTGGTTAATTTTGGCAATTGTAAATGTATTTACATGATGTTTACATATTTTGAATATTATGATATTTGGAATATCAGAATATTCTTTCATGCAGGGGTTAAAGGGCACAAGACCCTTGTGGTTATTTAACAATTAATGTATAGTCAGACAGACTATTTATGATGGGATTTAAGACGGGTACAGTCACTCACAGGTGATCCTGAGGGGCCCATGTCTCCCTTGTGTCCTTTTGCCCCAGGCAAGCCCATGACTCCTCCTTCTCCCTGTGGTCCCTCAGGTCCAGGAGGGCCGATGGGTCCCTGTTCTCCTGGCTTTCCTCTTGGACCCTAAGAAGTAAACAGGTGCAATCACTTTGCATACATGTATCCACCAATGGACTAATTGCAAAATAGTGGCTAAAATGTTTCATTTATTGTAAATCAAAAAAATATTATTTACCTTTTCCCCATCAAGACCAGGGGGACCTGGAAGTCCTACATCTCCCTGAGAAAAAAAAAGAAAAGAAAAAAAGTGATGTTTAATTCAAAATAACAAGGTAGTCTACAGTGACATGTCGCAAAATCATGGTATGCATGCTGCTTAAAAAACTTCTTCAAATCTCACCAGAATTTCATATGAATATTATCTGAAATTCACCTAATGTTATACACTGAGTATAAAAAGGGTAAGCATGAGAGAAGTTGGTCAGCTACCTTCAAACCGGGGGTGCCAGGAAGCCCTGGAGGTCCAGGTAGACCAGGAGGGCCCTAAAATAACAAAAAAATATATATACTTAAAACATCTGAAAGTAGTTGTCTGTTCATCTATTCATGTGCTCAAATACTCAAACAATATCTAGTTTCCCAACAAATACTTTTTCACCACAAATAAATACAAGATATAGAGAAGGCTTTTAGAGCAACACTTACCATTAAATGCACATTGCGAATATCCTGTAAAACAAAATTAAATTAGAGCCTTCACATAATACAAATGAATCTGCTGAATCGCTTATGTGAGGCGTAGACGTGAATATGCACTAGAACTAAATCATAATCAAATTAAAGTTTAAATTAAAACATTAATCTGTGTACATAAAAAATAAAGACATACATTTTCATTGTTGTTGATTAAAGTTTTTCCTGGCTCCCCAGTTGGACCTGGTGGACCCTGTTGAGCGATGGGGAAACACTCAGTTAATATATGCCATTATTTCTGATATCAACCATTCACATCACACTGTTAAACAAATCTGGTGACTTGCGTTGTTTTCTCTGTCAGTGACAAACCTGACAATGTGCACATTTCCTCTACTCACCCTTGGTCCAGATGGGCCTTCCTGGCCAGGATCACCCTGCAAGACAAAAAACATTAATTGTGCTATTTTCTCCAAGGACACATTTAAAATATAACAAGTTCATGTAGAGTTGTCATTCTTGTTCCTTTTTTTTTTTTTTCATAAAATGTCAATAGCAGCATATATAATGTGGAGAATGAGGGGTAGGTACCTTGGGCCCAGCTTGTCCTGGCTGTCCTGGGGCACCTGGTTCTCCTTTAATGCCAGTTCCTGCAGCACTAGGCTCGCCTTTCTCTCCCTAGCAATAAATAACAATCTAGAAGTTAACAAAAGATTCAAGATGCGGCTCTATATAACAAAGGTGTATAAAACAGTCTAGTGTGAGCATCTTGTTCCCATTTCCCTTTTGAAGCATTACAGTTAGCATCTTTACTTCACCACAGCTGTGGTACTTACACATAGGGAGCGAGAATAAAGGTGTGGTCACTGAAATACAACAAATATGGGCCACAGAATATGAGGTCGCCTAGGGCTTCTGTTTTACAGAAACACTAATTAAATCATACCAATTAACACATTAAAAATGTTAAAACATTTTCTTCTTCTATTGCCTGCAACACTGCAAGCCATGCAGATTTAATGCTCGTTTGCATGTGCATATGAAAATAAATGGAACACAAAGTGTTGTGAAACTGCAGCGTAATAATTTAATTGTTAAGCTTCAGTACAGACAAAGTAATATCTGAAAGTGAAATGAAACCGAGACATTATAACACCAAAAACAAACAGCACTGAGTGCAGACAGTCAGGTCACCACTTCACAGAATTTTTTAGACATGCATGTGTAATTAAAGTCAAATCAATGCAATTTACCAAAAATAGAATACATTCACACTAAATGTCAACCTTTATAAATAATAATAACAATGACAAAAGTACACTTACTAAAAACTTCAATTTACAGGAAAACAAAATATAGCTAACTCAAAATATGAATAAATACCATAATACTACATAAAATAACACTGTAAAGTTGGTGGAATAAGGTGCATGATTTGCATGGACCACTTTTATGGTGCTTTAGATTGTCATTTTGAAGCTTGACAATATCATTCAATTTAAAAGAATTGGTAAAAATTCTGTGTTCCAAGTCATACAGGTTTGGAACTGCAAATGGGTGAGTAAAATTCACCATCAATATTAAACATAACATCTAAAAACTGGGCTTGAGGGTTTTAGCTCATTATCAGAACAAGCACTAATGCAAGAAATAGCCACAGCACACATTTGGGTGTACCTTATAGCCCCGTTTTCCAGGGATACCAGAAACACCTGCCTGACCCTTCATATCGACAGAAAAACCTCCATCACTTCAAGAATTTCATATGATCAGCAAAATGTGTTAAAGATACAACCACACCAAACCAGGCCTTTACCTTTCGTCCAGGGGCGCCTGGGAAACCAGGCTCTCCCTGAAGGGTGCAAGACGTCAGCATTAGGAAAAACAAAAAGAAAGAAAAGGAAAACCGTGAGAATAGACCTAAACACGTCCTCAAATGCTGACCTTTGAAAAGTAACAAAGGAATCGGCATCATATATTTTGGCTGAAAAAGTCCTTTGTAATTTCAATTGAAGATTATTCTCTGTAATTATTCGGACAACCAGTGTTTACGTCGATCGTAAACCCCCAAGGGTCTATCAGATGTCATCATTTCTATTGAAGCAATTAGACAGCACGCGCTGGTATCAATATTTAAATTGGCATGTCGAAGTTTTTGCTCTCCAGGCACGCAAATAGCTGATCACTAGCATTACCGCAATGAGCCGGCCCACAATTGGTTTGTTATTAATAGTAAAGAGCACAAGACAGCTATTTAATTCATGTCTGTTATCTCAGACTAATGAGCAGACATGAAGGCAGTAATCTATAGACACAGCTGCGGCTGCAAGCGGACACTCGACCGATTGAGGTCGAGGGTGGCTGGGGGGTCTTGACTGCTAGTGGCACCATCCGTCTTTCTCCTGCCATCTCATTCCTCAAGTCTCAGACGCCACTTTACAGTGTCAGAGGGTGAGACGGTTATATGTGAGGTGCCTGTATAATGAGCTATCAATCACGCTCTGGTGTGAAAGCGGCTTTACATACAATCATAACAGATGAGATTGAACTCTCAAAGGAGCTGTTTAGCAGTGGAATGCTTCTGGAAGAGCATGCAGGGTTCTGGGAAAAAAGGATAGTTCTTTATAAAAGAATGGGTAAAAGGGAATGGATAGAGGCTGCAATAGAAGTGAACTACCTTCACTCCTTGTTTCCCAGGCATTCCAGGCATCCCTAGCTCACCCTGCAAAATCAGCATTAATTACTCATCTTTTCAATACATAAACAGTTACATTCATGAGCCAAAACCAAAGACCGCAATCGTAACGCAAGCAAAACACCACTGAAAGTCTTTTACTTCAGCAGGTTGTTAGACATGATGACAACCGAGTATTTCCCAGCACATCTGCTCACCACTGGACTGTATTTTGAGCTTACAGTTTTGGTTCCCACTGACTTCCATTGTATGGACCAAAAAAAAAATAATCTTTTATGTTCAACAGAAAGAAATGATGACAACTTTCATTTTTGGGTGAATTATGCCTTTAACTATTTAACCATCAGTGCTGGGACCTGTAACATGCATTAGTTAAACAGATTAATATACTTGTTAAGTAGTAAAGAATACAAGAATAGAATACAATTAAAATTTACACCAAAATATCAGTTATCACTTTTTCCAGATAAGTAATGCATATGCCTTTTCTACATATCTAACAATTTCTATGTACTTATATATTAATTATTTATTTTTGTATTATTTAAATAATGTATACATAATTTGTATTTTTTATCTATTTCAAAGCTCCCCTTTCCCATGCTGGAAGAAATAGGGGTGTAACAGTTGTAATAGAGTATGTGTGAACACCCTCAAATTTATGTTTTAAAAATGTCAAAATGCTGTTTCAGTGGAATTCAGCATTTACAAATAAAATATACATTTCTAATGCATTTTTAATGTACGGTAATGACTGCACGCCAAGCATAGCAATTCCACTGGAGGAAAGAGTTTCATTTAGCTTCAGTGAGAAAAAGTAATGCAATACTAACTTAGCACATCACTTTTCATAAAAAGAAGCATTTTAACAATTAATTATAATTTTAAAAAATCACCCAACACAACTATCCCAACAAGCATCCAGCTTTACTAGAAGACCATACTGGTTCACCACAAGACCAGCAGCAAACCACATCTAATCACCATCAGAAAATTTGAGTTTAAGCTGCTCTCTTTAGTAGGGTTATCAAACACACACACAAACAGGTAGATTGGCCAGCACACATTCATTACATTACATGGCAGTGCCACAAGAAAGCACTTGGACAACATGTCCAAAACGCCTCTACAGAAAACAACGCATGCCATTTGAAAACTGGCAGCCAGACAGCTGGCAGCTGAGGGCAGAGGTCAAAGATGGCATGAAGACTCCAGTGAGTCTGAGCAGGGGGCAAGTGGCAGAGCCTAGTGTGGCATAACCCGCTTTGACAGGTGCAGCGGTCAGACCTTGGAGAGAGTTGCAGGTTATCAAGAGAGCCAGACAGCATATGTGTGTGGTTTGATTAATGATCCAAGGCACTCTAGTGTGCTTTTGGGCCTGAGACAAGACTGCTTGTCATACTCAGCTGCCTTCATAAACTCTGTCCAATCAGGCACCAGAACGGGCGGCAGGGTTTGGACAAGGCACAGAGTCATTTGTGAGTTTATCCGTGTTCTCAGTAGATGAAAGAGCCCGACTCCATGTTACCATCCCGTTAAGGGAATGGAACGATGCAATGATTGTTGATCACTTTAATCGTGAAAGAGAGACTTCTCGGACACATGCTGAAAACAGGAAGTCTCTTTGATCTTCTTTATTTCCAATCAACTCACACCATTCCGTTAGGCTCCTCTGCCCATCGTCATGTCTCCTTCAACCCCGTCCACTTCTATTTTAAAGCGAATAGCGCTTGGTGGGGCAGAGGCTAGTGTGGACTGACACAGGCTGCAAGTGATTTATGGGAGTGCTAATCTTCAGGCTTAAAATGATGAGGACGGAGCCTTTTGAGTTGAGGGGAACTCTGGGAAAGTGAGGAGAACTGTCATCAGCACTGAGGAGAAGTGGCTGCGTTCTTTGCTGACAAACTTGATTCCTTCAGGACGGATCATAATAAGTAATGACTTACTTTGGCTCATATGAAATACGAGAGCATGGTATACATGCTTGGCCCGAGGTAAAAAGAGAAAACCGAAGAATGGAATTTCCAAACTAAACCTAATAAGTTCCATTTATATACATGCATCATATACTGCTCAAGTTCTTTAAGACACAAAGGGTCCTTGTGTGAAGAGAAAAACAACTATTAAAAATTTTGTCCTGAGTCTTTAAGAGGCAGTGTGTCAATTTGAGGCACTAGCAGCAACAAGAGTAATAGAAATCTGTTTGAATTTACATTCTGACAAAATGTTTGATTTATGCTTTAAAAAGCATAATCATAAATCCAACATTTTGTGAAGAACATTCACCAAGGCTGCATTTATTTGATCAAAAATACAGTAACAATAATATTGTGAAATATTACTGCAAATTAAAATAACTGCTTTCAAATTTAATGCATCTTAAAATGTAATTTATTCCTGTGATGGCAAAACTGAATTTTCAGCATCATTACTCCAGTCTTCAGTGTCACATGATCCTTCAGAAATCATTCTAATATGCTGATTTGCTGCTCAAGAAACATTTCTTATCAGTGTTGGAAACCATTGTGTTTGCATACAATGATAAAATTTTTCAGGATTCATTGATTTATTTTTAATGGAACTTTTTGTAACAATTTAAATGTCTTTACTGCTACCGTTTATTAATTTCATTCATCCTTGCTAATAATAATAATAATAAAGTATTAATTTTACTGACCTAAAATTTCTGAACAGTAGTGTATTCTCTGACAACATGACTTAATGCTGTACTCCAATACTTTTACTTCAAATTAATGTATTTTAGGATGTGAAGAAATATTCAGATAAAGGAAATGACTTTTTGCAGTAATTTATTCTGTTGCACCAGCTTCATGTAGCACATAAAAACCCACTGTAAAATCACTGTAATGCATGACCTCTCCTGACTTATTGCTTCAATAGCCCTTGGGTTCTCTGTTTTATCAATCCTGGTCTGCTGGGAGTGTGTAACTGAGAAGATTTGAAAGCCAATGTCAAAGAGAACAAAACAAAATGGCTCTCTTTGATCTCTGAGGTGCTGCACTTTAAATTCATGTCACGCCATCATCTCTCGTTCCTACTTGATATAAGAGTCTAATGGCAGAAGAATCACACGTGTTACATGAGTGAGTGTCTTTCACTGTGTTTGTGCACACTTCATTTTTACTGTAAATGTGTGTTACATTTTTTCTTGTTGGAGAGAAAAGCAGACAGTCTTTAACAGCCTCACTTAATACAGATGAGGCTCACCTGCTTCTGGCTGCAAAAGAGTTAATTTAGCGTTTGCTTATTTCCTTTTTATCTCATAAATTTTCACTGGCTTTCACTACACAAAACCCAATACTGACTAGTAATGACAGAGACAGATGTTTTTGAGGGAAGACAGCAGTTTCCCCAACAAATAGGTACTGTGTCGATACCATAGTAAAGTGTTGACATCCATTGTGGGTATACAATACTAGTTAAATGCTTGGACAAAATGGACTTAAAAGCTTAAAATGAGCTCTCTAGACAACAATTGTGCCTACATATGAATTTCTTTATGAAAATAAAATTTCTTTACAAGTATTTTAATGCATGGATTGGAACAAATAGAGAAGCAAAATCAACAAGTGTGCATCATACTGCAGATGTGAACTGTTTAAAATGTATCCCAGGATGCACCACGTTAAGTCAGTTGAGCAGAGCTGAAATGTAGGCAAAGACAAAGCTCAAACAAAGTCACTTTTGGTCACTATATAATCTTATTTCATAGTTTTGATGACTAATATTATTCTAAAATGTTCATGATAATAGTAATAAAACTGAAAAATAAATGTTTCTTGAGCAGCAAATCAGCACATTAGAATTATTTCTGAAGCATCATGTGACACTGAAGACTGGAGTAATGCTGCTGAAAATACAGCTTTGATCACAGAAATAAATTACATTTTAAAATATTTTCAAATAGAAAGCATTTATTTTAAATTGTAATAATATTTCTCAATACTATTGTTACTGTTACTGTTTTGACTTTTTTATCAAATAATTGCAACCTTCATATTGCAATCAAAGAGTATGGCAGCACATGTTTGGCAGGGACAACGGCAGGTAGCAAAAATAAGTGTGCCAAGTCCATCAGTCTGCATGTAACAGGGGACTCTCAAACAAACAGTAGGATTAGAGGCCTGTAAATCAGACGCACAGGTGCTCAAATGAAGGAAGTAGGGAATGTCTTGAGCTTGCGGCCTGTTTTTCTCTTAGCGTGCAATCCCTCTGGTCTCTCAGCATGAATCCGGGACTGAGTCATATGTCTTTGTGCACATCCTGGTTTCAGTTGCAAAGCATTTGTCCTGCCCTCAGCCCTTGTGAGTCCTTACTTTGGTAACGTAAGCCGGTGTCTAGCAGTGGTGCCGAGTCAATGAGGGTGGATGAGATATAGGAATGTACATTTAGGGCTGACTTAAAGGAACCTTTCACTCAAAAATGAAAATTCTGTCATTATTGACTCTCTGTGTAATGAACGGACCAAAACGTCCCATCCTCTGTAGCTCTCAACCCCAGGGCTCTTGTGTAGCGCTTTGTAATATACATGTATATATATATATATTTATGTTTTTGAAAGAAGTCTCTTAAGCTTACCAAGGCTGCATTTATTTGTCCAAAAATACAGTAAATACACTAATATTGTGAAATCTGTTTTGTATTTGAGCTATAAATAAAGGTAACTGAATGCAAAGCTGAATTTTCAGCATCATTACTCCAGTCTTCAGTGTCACATGATCCTTCAAAATAGTTCTAATAATTTAAAAATATAAATTATTCCAAAGTTTTGGAAGTGTATCCAAGAAGCTTCAGAACATTGGTGAGCATGCAAAAATATCACGATAGTTAGATTTTTGCTTTTCACACACATACAAACAAACCATCCAAAGTTAAATGCACAACAAATTACATTTCTCAGGCAGAGTACCTTCTCCCCCTTCTCTCCTCTTTGCCCATCCATCCCTGGTTCACCCTACACAAATGCACAGATGAGGACATCTTCAGCATAGCGACACACAAACACACACACACACACACACACACACACACACACACACACACACCACAAATACACACAAACTGCTGAAGGCCAACGGGAGCACATATGCAGACATGGGACATGTGATCCCAAAAAAAGTAATGAGTTGAGAAAGAGTTTTCATCTGCCACACTCTGATGCCAGAAGCCAGAAACAATAAATCGATGAAGATGATGATCTAGAGTAATCCTCTGATCCTGTGCACATCAGGACGTTTCACTATGGGGCTCTACAGGGTCGTCGGGGGGAGGTGGCAGGATGTGCAGAGGAAATGAAAATTCCATCAAAATCACGCAAGTAAAGGAGTTAAGTGAGACACAGAGTTCACATAAGATGTCTGGCCCATGGACTCAAGCCTCTGCGTCCTCCCTCGTCTGAACAGAGGGTTTATTAAACACCCCATGAAATTGTTTGGCAAGCACAGTTTTCTTTCCTGTGTAGTATTTTCTACTGAAACAGGTTTGGGCAGGACATACAACATATTTAAAAAAACAATAGCTAAATGTCCTTAGCTACAGTACATCACAGCCACAGCATGATATGCTATTTGCTAGTCAGAGGCAGTTGGTATCAGGTAGTGTTAGTTTAGTATTATTTAGTATTTGTGATTTTTATAGTATTTTATAATGATTCCACTTTTTATATATTTTTGTATATTAGTAATTCAAGTTTAATTATTTTTAGTAATTTTGTTACATGCTTTTGCCATTTTTCTATTTAGCTTTAAATGTAGTTTCATTTCAGTGTTAGCTTTAGTAATTTTAATACTTCAATTTATTTTATTTCTTTTAGTTGTAATTAAAAAAAATAGTGCAGGATGACTTGCTTTGTGCATTTTGAGTTCTGAAAGTTACAGTATGTTTTCATAATCCATTGGACATACTCTTGTATTTTAAAAGATCAAGGAAAATTGGCTTCCTCATGAGATGACCCTTTTAAGATATCACACCCTGTGTTTTCCCTGGCCAGTCCAAACAGATGAGTTCATTGAGGCTAACTATCACAGCATTAAGCAGCTAGACAGTCAGAATAGCTGTATCCTATTGGGACTATTTGTGCATCCGCAGGTGTAAACTTTACGTGCGTCCCACTCCTAATTACAGAGCAAAAGTCTCCTCAGTGAGAAACCGTGTAAGCACTCCAGCAGATGCATGTCTTTACTAGGAGCAATGCCTCATACATGTTATACAGTCATACAAACATCTTCAGATGTTTAGATTTACTCTCTACAGAACACTGCTCATTCAAGATGCTTCAGCCAATTAATAGGTTAAATATCTGCTTGGAATCTAACAAGATTCTAATAAGATTTATGAATCTAATTAGATTTACTGTATGTTTGACTTTAATAAACCACCCAAATGACATAATAATCAAAACTGAATTCAATCTGAGATCTGCATACATAGAACAACAATAAATGTAAAGGTGAAGTGTGCAATTTATGTGTCGCCACACGCAATTGCAAGTTGGTCTGCCATTGGCTGATCAAACAGTTAGCCCCGCCCCTAAACTCATGGTATTGGTTGAGTCAATGTTGGTATGTTGGGCTGGTTGAGAGTAAACAAACAGGTCAAAGTTTTGACGGCACTATAAGGACGGGACATTCACCCAACAAATAAGTTACTTACAGTTTAGTATTTTAACACAGACTAAAATTATTCATATCACTTTTAAACTTCCAACCATTATAAGAAAATTGCCATTTTTAAAACAATGAAGCAAAAACAGCAATAGCAAGAACCACGTGTTCCTTACCTTCATTCCTTCATCTCCTTTAATTCCCTAAAGAGAAACAGAACAAACAAAGTGATCAATATGCTATGAAATGCAAAAACAGCTTCTAAAAAGTCAAAAGGTATAATGTGACCTGCTTTTCCTTGATCTAAAACAACTAATTTACATCTATCAAAGCAACAGGGCAAAATCAGCAGAGTTTCAGTTCACAACATCATATGTATCTAAACGGCCCATTCAGTCTCCCGTTAAGTGGAGGAATTATTTTAGCAAACATTTCTGTTCTGTCATATTCAATGCCATATGGCTTGGCAGCACTGAGTAAATAGCTAAACATCCATGAAGGCAACAGACAGTCATTTTTCAGAAACAAAGTCTCGTGGGAGGAAGGCAGAGTCAGCCGTTGATTAATTGTGTTGGTAATGTGCCGAATAATGTGTCTCCTCTGATTTTAACCTTTTAATTGTAAATCCATTGACTTGGCCCTTCGCCTCTCTCACAGATTAATGTAAAGATGTCTCTTTTCCGAGTAGAAATAGTAGGCCAGACAGGAGACAACCTCAGTTCACAGGGGAGAACACCTTTTAGCCTGCCTCCCTAAATCTCCGGTTTTGTGAGCATTCATGAGCGCAGCGCCTGCCAATATCCAGAAGGTGGTGCAGTTTTGCAAAATAACTGCTTCTCTGTTTTAGTACAAAAGATTTCACCTGAGCTAGTGTAGTGAGTGACATGATGGGCAACCAAGTATGGTGTCCCATACTCGCAATTTGTGCTCTGCATTTAACCCATCCAAGTGCACACACACA
>NW_015557179.1:2466233-2497919 GCF_001515605.1 Sinocyclocheilus anshuiensis | reverse complement strand
ACACACACACACACACACACACACACCGTGAACACACACCCGGAGCAGTGGGCAACCATTTTTGCTGAGATGCCCAGAGAACAATTGGGGGGGTCAAGGGTCAAGGGTCAAGGGTCTCACCTCAGTCGTGGTATTGAGGGTGGAAGAGAGCGCTGGTCATTCACTCCCCCCACCTACAATCCCTGCCAGTACCGAGACTCAAACCCACGACTCTCTAACCATTAGGCCACGACTGCCCCCAAAGCCAAGATGAAATTGAATGTAAAGGTAACAAACACAGTGCAACTTCAGTCTATCGTATAGAGGAATTTTCCATAAGCTCACAGTATGACATGCTTACTATCAATCTAGCTTTAGCTATTGACTGGGTGCGTGTGTTGGACATGAACAACGTGGCTGATGGAAGAAAGCTCAAGTTCACAAAGGTAGATTTGGAAGAGATTGGATATGCAGGTTGTTCCAGAGTTCACATGTGTAAAAGTGTAACACAAATCCAAGATTGCAAACTATATAGGTTGTATCAAAGCAAAGCAAATTCAATTTCACATGGAAAAAATTATATGTGGTTTTCGTGCCAACATGTATCCCTCACAAAGTGTCAATCACTGCACTTGTAACTGCACATAGGCTAAGCTGTTTGACCCACTGTTCTATTCTGTGCTATTCTGGAAACAAGTGTGGAATGAGGTGGAAAGATTGTTGTGTGTGCAGGAAATAAAAAACGACTCAGTTCAAGTTTGCGATCAGTAAGTTATTTTTAAAAAATAATAATATTTTTATTCAGAAAGGGTACATTAAATTGATCAAAAGTGACAGTAAAGACATTTTTATGTTATTTCTTCTTTTTTTTTTAAATAAATGTTATTTTGAAATTGTTATTCTTCAGAGAATAGAAAATAAAAAAGATATCATGGTTTCCACAAAAATATTGATAATAATAATAAATTAGAATGATTTCTGAAGTATCATGTGACACTGAAGACTGTAGTAATGATGCTGAAAATTCATCATTGCATGTAATAATATTTAGAATAACATATTACTGTTTTTATTGCATTTTTGATCAAATAGATGCAGCCTTGGTGAGAATAAGATACTTATTTTATAAACATCATTAAAAACACTTACTGCAGTGTATTTTGTGCTTTTCATAGCATTACACTAAGCCCCATTTACTATCTTAATTCAATCTTTCATTACCTCAGGGGTAATGCACTCAATGACTTTAGAGTTAAGCAGACTGCTCAAGGGGAAGACAGTAAAACCCAGAACAGATGCTGTTATCAGCAACCCTCGGTACTTTGAGCAATTCCTCTAGTGCTCCAATGGTAGTTAGTCTGGTAACCCAAACAATAAAGGTGCCGCCCCACTGGCTTAATCAAAACTATATGATTTGGATATCTGATGTCAGATTGTTTTAGATAACACCCTCTTCTGTTGAAGGCCTGATTAAAGACGGAAACAAGTATGTAATTTAAAGGGTTCATATGATGCGATTTCAAGTTTTCCTTTCTCTTTGGAGTGTTACAAGCTGTTCGTGAATAGATAAGATCCCTGCTTGTTGTTTGTCATTTCTCCGATCACAAATGCAGACATGGTTTTATGTTTATGTGGCGTGATGCAACGCGTAAAACGACAGTATAAGTCATTATAATCAGTAATTATGTCCCCACTGGATGCAACAAATGCCTCGTTTGTAATGGGTTTTATTGGTTTTGTCTCGTCGTGCCGGGAGACGGCATCACAGTATGGTAAGGGGCGTAACATTTCCGTCACACACTTGAGGTATTCAGCCAATCACAACGCACTGGATAGCTGGCCAATCAGAGCACACCTCGCTTTTCAGACCAATGAGCTTTGTAAAAATCGACGCGTTTCAGAAAGGCGGGGCATAGAGGAGAAACAATAATATACAGTATGTGGAAAATACTGTTTTTTTTTAACCTTAAACCGCATAAACACATTTCATTACACCAAATACACCAAATAATGTTCTTTTTGATCAACGTCATATGACCCCTTTAAATACGTCTGTGTTTCCGACATCCTTCACGACTTTGATTGACACAATAGCGCACTGGAGAAAGCTAGTAAGCTTTGAATCTGACTCAAAGGGGACTGTCAATCTGAGTTACCCTCTGTGGTGGGATTATGATATGAGTTGACCCAGAAGTGATGGGTGACCTGTGGAGCAGGTTAATTATTTAAGCTGCTTAAACCAGTCAAAGGTTACAGATTCCTACCTTGGGGCCTTCAGGTCCACTTGGACCAGCTTCACCATGATCACCCTGAGAGATAAGGACAAAATTGATTAGAGAAAGATGGCCATGCAGGAAGAAAAATGGATGAATTGTGTTCTGTCTAATCCACCAATATGTTTTCTGTGCTCTAGCATGACTTTATAGTGATGTGCCAAGTTTCTTTTTCCTCTTTGAAACTCTTCATCTAGCATAGCAATTGATGAACCTCACATTCAGGGCTCTGCCCTGTAGCTTAGTGGTTTTCAATCACTCTGTTGAATGATTAATTTATACATCACTCCTTCACAGTTCAGCTTAATTCCTGAAGGTTCCTCTGAGAAGAAGGATACGTTTCTAACAGTTTTGTTTAAGCAATCAACCGCAGTGCCAAATTTCTAGTCCTAAAATGTGGGATTTGACGAATGGCTTTTCGGATAACACAAACAATAAAAGTCTACTCACGTACTTTGATAGACACACTCACCTTTTGTCCAGGTACACCGGGTTCACCCTATAAAAAAGCAAAAACCATCAAAGACCTCTATTTGCTCTTTTTATTTGTTTCATACAGTCAGAGCTATCCAGTTGTAAAATGGGCAATAAGCAGAGCGGTATTCCTTTATTGGGAACTTCGTGTCCAAAGGAGAAAGCTTCTAGTTACAGCTGTTATATAGACTGGCAGACAATCTTTATAGAGAGCTGAAATGTGCTTCTATAAGGGACTAGTGCTTCTAAATGGAGTACAATTAAAATTCCCCAGTCTAAACTCATTGGCAATTAACGCATCAGGGGAAATACATACTTATCCAACAGCAACACGGATAATCAATTATGGCATATCCACCCCTTCTGTACTGGCAACGACAGAGCAGACCCACCCTGTAGGCTGCTGAACTGTGTGTGAACTTCATTTGAGCCTGTTTACGACTCGCCTGTGGAAAATACTATCATTGCAGTGCAGCTGGACAGCTGTGTGCTTTTCGAGCTTACCTTCAGCCCTGGTAGCATCTACGAATGAAAGAAAAAGAAACAGACTTTCAGTTTTCAGTCAAATAATGTCAAGTATCTGAGTCAAACATACTTTCAGTTTGAAGCTTAAATTGTCATATGGAGCATTACAGACTTCCGAGTTTAAGTCAAGTATCTGTATTAGGAAGGTAAGGATGACAATGCATGTATTCAAACACTCACCCTTGGGTCTTTTCCAGGTTTTCCAGGTTCTCCGGGTTTACCCTATGCCAAAAATGAGTAAATAGTTATAACACACACACACACACACAAAACAAATAAATAAATAAACAAACAAATATGAGACAATGACTGGAACAATTACACAGTGTAATGGTTATTATACCAAAAATATTTGACTGCAGAATCCCATAAAAGGACAATTTATTCCAGAGAGCTCTGAAATAAATTTAATTAGCAAATAGCTTGAGTTTTGTAAAAAAAAAAATGACTGATGCAGACTTACCGGGGGCCCACTAGCACCAGTTAGGCCAGGATTCCCTGGAGGCCCTGGGGGGCCAGGAGGTCCCGGTGGTCCTTGCGCTCCGGGCTCGCCCTGCTGAGAGACAGGAAGTTAGCATCTGAGATAAAGATGTCATTTGTGAAAAAGGTACAGTTTATAAGATCATAGGCAGGGTCCACTCCGATTTAAATCCAGTAATTCACAATAATGAAAATAAACAATTTGTTGATGGAATGTCTACTCAAAGAAAAATATTTAGAAAATTTTACAAAAAATTCACAATAATTCACTGATGAAACAGTGGATTTGAAGCTGAGAGGAACCCAAGCCTAGAGGTTGAGTTGAAAGTCAAGAGTCAGGATGAAATAATTGATGTGGTTATTGTAGTTTATAGAGTACCATGTTTGGAAAAAAAGAAAGTGAAATGATTTTTAATAATATTAATTAAAAAAAGTTTGGAAAAAAATACAAATTTACACTTCAATGCTTTTAAGAAGCACCTTAGGGGCCCACTGACCATTAGCTAATGGCTTCAACTTTTCAAACGCTGTAAAATTGCTTGTGGCCTCACAGATCTTCTTCAGTAAGGTCTGCATTAGTGGTTCTCAACTGGTTTTGTTTGAAGACCCAATTTAGAATTATACATCAAATGGAGACCCAAAATTGTTTGTTGTACAAAATTGAATTTCATTTGTTTCGTTCTATTGGGAGCCAACAACAACAAAACACACTGTGGTCGGCACAAAACATGTTTATCCTCATTGTAAGTCAACTCAAATTCCATGTAGTCTAAGTCATGTTTTTTGAGGCGAGTTTGATTTGACATGCAGCCTTTGACATAAACAACAAAATATATATGATTTTTCTCATTTTTAATAGTTAATAAGTCCATTTATTTTGCTATTCTAGAAAGATGCATTCTATTATTTACATTAAGCATAGCTTTTCCCTGGTGTCCGCAATCCTGCTGACCCAAATTTTTTTATTTTTTTATTTTTTGATCCACCAGTTGAAAACCACCACTCTACATGATCTACTCATGGCCTGTTTTAAAACTATCTCGGGTACTTCTCAGCAAGAGGAGACCTTCAACACAGAAGAAGACTAAACAAAATCATCTACAGGAAAGTGTCCTGTATTTACACAGCGAGAGGGATGTGAAAATAGGAAATAAGGCTGGACTAAACAATATCCTGCTATTCCTGAGAAGAGACCATAAGGAGAACTGATTATTTAAGATTCTGCTGTGTAATTATTTTTTTTAAAAGTCTGTTTTCGACATTAAAGAGGTCTAGTATGCACTCCGAGAACTCGGTGTAAGTTAGAATAACTTTCCTTCTATTAAAAGCATTTATTTCAAGTCTCCTATAGACAGAAAATTAAGACCTCCTACATGCTGGCAACCATGCACAAGACTGATTAACCACAAATAACGCAGATACCGTGACAAAGAGAGGCCTTTCTTTAATGCAGTCTGTGTTCAGTAGCACTCTGAAGCTCAGAGAAATCCGGAACACATCCATCAGACTCAGATCCATATTTTATCCATTTATTTCTTGACAGGACTTGTCTACATTTGATTTATGAGGCCAGATGTAGATCCATTAAATAGAGACATTCCATGATCTCCATCCAATGCACAGACCCGACCCAACCTGAAGACCCAGCCAATCAGCTGCAAAGTTCTTTCCCTAACACTGTGGTCTTCAGCAGTCTGTACCATTGTCTCCAAACATGGTGCTCTAAATCGGTGCACACAGACTACACACCTGTAGAAATAAGATGGAAGACGGGTGCCAACCGTGGTCAGCCTGTGCCAGGGGCACTTCCTGGAGTGGGCAGTAAAGGCAGAGAGCCTTTTAATAAAGCCAAAGTGGAGGGCTGACATCTCCCTTTAGGAAAGACTAATTTTGCTGCCAAATGAGCTCTCACAATCTTTTGTTATCTTTCGACTGTCGTTGTGCGGATTATAGTGCATTATTATATATATAAATGTACATTGTGAGCTTATAAACATCCCATGAAATGGCTTAACGAATGAAGTTTAGTTTTCATTTTAGATAGCAGCTGATTGGACGACAAAAAAAAAAGGACATTCCGATGAGTTTTGGACTTTTTTCAATGAAGAGAAAGAATTTTAAATGTGTATATGTGCTGGAAGTTAATTGGTATTTTACAACAATTTACAACAGTGTTCTATTTGTTAACATTAGTTAATGCAACATCTAAAATTAAATAAAAAATACTTTATAGTATTTATTAATATTGGTAAAATATTAACATATGAATATATTTTTAGCAAGTTGTATAAACTAACATCAGTTAATATGGGAACACTTTTAATGTGTCCTTGTTACAGGTTAAAGGTATTATAAGACGTGATAGTAAATTATGCATAATTACAATAAACACTAAACCAAACCCTAAACCTACAATAAGTACATGTAGTTAATTAATATTACTCAGTACATATTTGTAACCAGGACACATTAAAATAAAGTGTGGCCTTTAATATAATATCAACAAGCATGAATTGACAATGAACAATAGCAAAATTAATATTAAACTATATGATATAATTCTTTAAAAATTGATGTCTATTGTTCACGATACCTGATGCATTAACTTTTACGTAATTTTACCTCAAAGTTAACAGATGTGACCTGATTTCATGGGGTCTTTAAAATATTTCTCACATCCAAAATTCTCTAGTAGTTGTATTTTAAGTATTTCCAAAATGATCTCTGAAAAAGTATTACTATACCATTACAAATACCATTCAGATAACAGCTTAAAAATACTTGAACGATTCCTAAATTTGCCCAACATTATAATAGGACTAGACATAAGGATAATCCATTATATATTAGTGACTTTTATTGAGCTAATGTCCAGTTAAAACAGATGGACAATGTCTGAAATGACAGAGAGGGCCTGACAGAAGCTCTTCCTGTGGGGTAGGGTTTATATACCAATAAATCTTGTGAATTGGACATTATTTTAGAAAATAAGTGTATTTCACGTGGACTATGTCATATCATGACAATGAAACTATTGGCTATTATATTTGTCTCGAGCTCAGGGAGGGTCACTAACAGGACCGGCTGGCAGTGGGTGGACGAAGGTTGGCATCCGTAGGGAAGGCGTGCGAGGGTGGCAGAGAGAGATGTACCTTGAGGCGCTTTAGGATTAGAGGGCTTATTGAGGGCATGTTGCGGACGGTGATGGGCAACATCTGCTGAGGTCACAAAGCACAGGTGGGCCACAGTGCACAAAACCAGTTCACCAGGAGGCCAAAGGAAGGTAACGGACCAGAAAGAGGAGAGGAGGGTAAGGGGAAAACAGAAAAACAAGTGAAAAAGAGAGTGAACAGTGAGGAAAGAGCAAGGCAAGGGCATAGAGAAAGAGAGAGATGAAGTAGAAGAAGGAAAAGACAGAGCCGAACGGATTCAGCATCACTGAACAGAGTCACGGGTCCATCAAAGCGGAGTTCTGTAGCTCTGTGTGCTAGTTTTTGTCATTTTCACAAATATGATTATACTGTTTCTAATAAGTAGGGCTGTTAATTTAATGCATTCATTTACTGTGGTTGATTATTAAACTTTTAACATAATTAATCATCAAATTAATTTGTAAAGCTGGAAAAAGATTTACGTTCAATAATATGTAGTTAAAATAAATCGACTGACAGCCTTGTTAAAACATTTACATATCAAACATTATCATTATCGGTGATAATGTTTCTATCTTCATTTCCACTGTGACGGCATCTGTGACTCTGCAGCAATGCTGCGTAGATCAGGCTTGATTCAGTCTTGCCACAAAGAGAGCTTCGCAATGGACTTACTGTGGCCTGTACTCCAGCACAGGCGTTGACAATACGGCGTTTCTGTTGAGATCAGCAGCATTGCAAAGTACAGATTGAAGAGTTATTGACCCATAGATATACCACTAATAATTGATGTTACCTTACAACTTGCCTTCTTGGGAGTTGCCTGTATTTCGCAACTCTATTTAATGGTTTACACATAAAAATGCATCCCAAAGAACTGAAGACTACTGAAAATGCTGCAGTTCTGCATTCTTTCTTTAATTCTAATTTTAATTCTAATTCAATCAAATGTTGGTTTATATTTTTCAAAACCCTAATACATTTTGTTTATTTCCAGGTTTAAATGGAAAAAACAAACAAACACATTTTGAATGGGGTTTCAGATTTTTAGACCGTACTGTTCATGACAAATACACTACCATTCAAAGGTTTGGGGTTGGTAAGATTTGTCTCTTATGGTAATATTGTGAAATATTATTACAATGTAAAATAACTGTTGTCTATTGGAATATATTTTAAAATGTAATTTATTCCCGTGATGCAAAGCTGAATATTCAGCATCATTACTCCAGTCTCCAGTGTCACATGATCCTTCAGAAATCACTCTAATATGTTGATTTAATAAACATTTCTTATTATTATCAATGTTGAAAACAGTTGAGCTTTTTGTGGAAACAATTGCGCGTTTATTTTCAGGATTATTTGAAGACTAGAAAGTTCAAAAGAACAGAATTTATTTAAAATATTAATCTTTATAGAATTATAAATGGTTTAGTGTCGCTTTTGGTCAATTTAATACATCTTTGAAAAAAAAATCTTACTGACCCCAAACTCTTGAACAGTTGTGTACATATTCAAATACAGTAACATTCAATAATTCAAATACAAGATATAAATATATTATAATTTATATATATTTTTAAAAAGCAATATTAAGTAAAATGCATTAATAAATGCATTTTTACTATATTGGCTCACTGAATCTATATTGGCTCGCTGAATTTTAGAGTAAGAGGAAAGTACAAGCAAATCAAGAAGGCAAGGGCTTTCAAGTGTTCTTATCTCCCTGCAGAAGGTTTTTCACCAATTTTACCAGAAAGTTACATTATGTTAAGGTACTCTATGCATAAGGAGGCCAATGAAAATATGAAAGACACATGGTATTTATGTATTTAACATTTGGATGCAGTTTTGATGCCATATAAAGTTACAGTTGCATAGTGTACCTTAAAATGATATACCACAACCATAAAAGTTCCCTGAGAAGGCCAAAGAAAAAGCGGGAGAACAGCTGCGTGTTAAGATGTGCCATTATAAATTCCCACAGTGTTTTCAATCAGTTGTAATAACAGGCACCTTTCTGCACCTCCAGCAGTGCACGTGAATAAACTAGAGCACAGTTCTCAGCTATGTCTCTCTTTGCAGCAGGACTGTAACACACACATATTCACGGTATTAGGGATGAGGGACAGCGAACAGCCCACAAACCTTCAACATTAGAGCCTGACTGGAGCGCAAAGCTGCCAGCGTTTTCATCTGGAGCCCCTGCTTAAAATGGCCCAACATACAAATGCACGGATATGGATACGGATACATAAACACACACACACTCAAGTGATAATTCCATTTTTGTTCCACCACTGCAGGGTGTATCCTTTCAGTCTAGCGCAGTGACCTCTGGGTTTAACCCTAACTGCAAGGAACTTATAGTACACAACCACCCAAAAAGACCACCCTTATGTGCAGCTTTCTAAATAGTCTACTGCCTCCCATGTGGCCTAGCCGACATGCATGAAAAACAGCTCTGTTTTGTTGTGATATGGCTGTATGATATACTTCATACACTTATTTATACACAATAAAAACAGTGATTAAATACTTAGAAAGAAGACTATCAACTTGTGTCCTGCTGCTATTACTGTTATTTCTTTTTCAAGCCAAACACAGATTCAGAAGAAACATATACTGCCAAGGCTGTTTACAGGTCTATTTTTATATCGCGTGCTGTTTTTGAGATTACATAATTGATAAAATAGCTTCAAAAGGCCAAAATTGCTTTTAAATAGACCAGGGCTGTTACCAAAACCCCTATCCACCACATAAGAAACTTGGCCGTCTTTAACAGAGAGCCTTATCAAATCCAATTCAGCAGGCTTTTGGTAAAATTGCCTTGTTTACATGAAACTGTGATTTCCCCAAGAGAGAGCTGATCAAGTTTGAGGCCCTGTCTTGGCATGTGCTGCCTATCCAAGACAACATCCAAGCTGTCAATCTATTGTTCCTGCCTTTTCCCCCTCATTTTAATGTCTCTAATTTAACAGCAAAACATATTGTAAATGTCTTTTTAAGGGAAAACATGACAAATCACTTTGACAAATAGAAGAATATCACATAAACAGGAATGAAAACATATGCTTGGGATTTTCCAGCACTCAACACCAGATAACTTTTGAATCATATTCGGTAGCTTATTTTAATATGTAAATGAACTGTGTTTATGATATCACAATATCAATTCAATAAGTTTAATAAAACATTCACTCACCCTGTGAGTGTAGTCACCACATACACCCTAGAAAAAATAAAAAATAAAAATCCATCACACACAGTCCTCTAAGGGCATTTCACAAATTATAATAACATTAGCTACTATTTTAATGCATTTCATGCATGATTTTACCTTCTCTCCTTTTGGACCAGGTTCACCCTGAAAAATAAGATTTGAACAAAAACTTAAAGTCCATCCAAAACCTAATTTATGCATAACATTCCACTGCCAAGTGAAAACTCCTGTGAAATTATGACTATATACTAATACATATTAAAGCAAATGCTTACTGGTACTCCTTTAGGACCACGAGGACCCTGGGAAAATAATCAGAATAATAATATGGAAGTGTTACTGG
Source organism: Sinocyclocheilus anshuiensis (assembly GCF_001515605.1). Lineage (NCBI taxonomy): Eukaryota > Metazoa > Chordata > Actinopteri > Cypriniformes > Cyprinidae > Sinocyclocheilus > Sinocyclocheilus anshuiensis. Next base: position 2,487,470 of record NW_015557179.1, on the reverse strand, counting down.
ATTGTCCATGATTAACTTTTCCTGTTTACAAAACCTCTCAGCCATAACAAGCACAACAATTCCTTATAAATTAATTTCCTTATGTTAGAAAAGGAAAAACAAAAAAGAAACCTTTTTATTTTATTTTTTAAGTGCTAAGGCTGAAGCTAAATTTTGCTTGAGGAAGCTTTAGTAGGTTACAAGTGTCATTGTGTGCTTGTATGGAGGGCATTAATAAAACAATGTCCCACAATGCATTATGCTCTCTTAAAAAAAACATGTAATCCACAGCCTTAGAGTTGACAGCTAGATTGATTAAATGCCTTCAGAGGAGCCATAATATACATCCAGAATCATATCAATTTCTTTAATACTACCATATATGAACAAATGAGCAAATGTGAAGCATGAAGAATCTAATTAGAAACTTGTCAATAAAAGATGAAAAATCCAGCTTAGGTTGTATTTGGGTAAGCTATGTATTATTTAATAGCTCAATGTGGCATGTTCAAAAGCTCAGCAGGGGCCTGTGACGAGTGGGGGCGGGGCCGAGAGCCGTGGGAACGGAGCGAGGCCGGTGGAGTAATTGATAATGAGCGACACCTGCACCACTCACCGGTCTCGAGTCTCACGGAGGAGCTCCGGAAGGATAAAAGGGAGGAGTGACGACAGTGTCGGAGGAGAGAGGACCAGGCCTGGATTTTATTTTGTGTTTTGGTTTTGTTTGTGCGTGACAGTCGTCCACGAGGGGCTGTCGCGCTATTTTGTGTTTGTTTTATTATTAAAGTTTCCTTTGAATGTTCGCCGGTTCCCGCCTCCTTCTTCCCGAACTACGAACATTGTTACAGGGCCGTTCAGCTCTTATGCTGTCTTATAAAGGTGTCATTTCGGAAAAGTGCTTCTTTTTTATAGTTTCTAAGCATGCCATTTCTCACGATGCTATAAAAGAAAGAACATAGAGGTTGTACTATATTTCACAAGGACTGGTTTAAAGCGCACAGTTTGGAAGCGTAATGTCTCTGCCCATTGTCTTTCATCACGTAAAAGAAAGATGTGGACTACATTTTTCAAATTGCAGTTTAGGAGGACAGAGCCAACCCAATGTCCTTGTTTTAATACCACAGGTGGCCATAGTCATACAGATATTAACTTAAAGTCACTTTTGACAAACCCCACTGAATGGAATGGGTAAGCAGCCTCTCTTCTCTCACACATACCACCATTTAGTCACTGTACCCATAAATCAAACAAGAAGAGTGTTGTTCTTGTGAATTTATATGGCCATGCTCACAGCCTAGATAAACATCACTGTAACAAGCCATCTTGAAAACAAATGGCTCAACTGGTGAGTTTTATAGACACTGACAAATTTCTCTTTGTGATATCTTTTACTTTTTTACATATTTCTCTTTATGACAGATGGTTTTTATTCCAACGGTATTTCATTAGTGAAAGCAAACATGACAGATCTCATTATGTGTGTCCTTTTAAACTACAAGTAGTTAGATTTGTATTTTAACACTTCAGTTAATTCCAGCCAAGGTTAAAATGTGTTTTCTTAAGATCACATTCATAGGAAACTGTTTTTGCACTGCACCTTTAAAGCCAGTTAATAATGGCAAAAAAATTTCAAATGGTAATAAAAATTCTTACCATATCACCTTTTGGACCATTCTGTCCCTGTAAGGTTGAGGAAAAAAAAAAAGTTTAGCAAAGGAAAAATATCCATTCTCTTTAATCTTTTTAAGTAGTACAAATTACTGCATTCTTTGTGCACATATTGTTATCGATTTTATATTCTGTCGTGATGGTGACAATAGAGAATTTATTACAGTAATTAGCATAATTATTATTACCATAATTATCCTCTTCATTGCCAAAATGACGGTCAATTATCAATTACTGCCAAATAATTTGGTACAAGGGTTCGGAGGTTCCAATTACTGAAACATTTGTAAGGAATGATGTGAAACTCACAGGTTTCCCGTCCAAGCCGATGGGGCCCTGGAAAAAAAGTGGGAGAACAGCAGATTGGTGACATTATGAAGGCACAAAACAGCTCCAATTCTCCTGTCTAGACTAGCTGAATAATATGACAATGTTTATGGAAAAAAAGTTATTTCCTTGAGGGTCAGGCTATAAGGCAGAGGTGAAGCGTAAAAGACTCACTAGAAACCCTGTGGGTATTGTACTTAAACTCTGTGTACCCAATGTTTCCAGCAGATCAGTGAACATGCAGGGTAATAAACACCTAAAAACTGATTTTAACATCCAGAACACGCAGGCTGCCTATAGAAAGGGCTCAGGGACATTTATACACCTTACATTGCCTATATAATCTCACATTATCCAACTTCAGTGGTTTTCAAGCCCTGGGTCCCGACCCTCGGGTGGGTCACCAAGATGATTTAAGGAAAATGTATACATTTATGTAACAAAGTTCAAGACTCAGGGAAGAAGGAAGCAGGAACTGGCAAACATAACTTTAATAACAAAATAAACATAAACAACAAAACGAAAGTAAGGGACAGCCGCCTCACAGCAGACTCCAGTGTGTATCTGTCTCTCTGTGTTTGCGGTCTGGAGAGCATCAAAGGTTTCTATTCACATTGTGTTTTTGCAGCATTGAACACTGTAGGCAATCTGTTGATTTCTGGAACGCGACGGCCAATCAGCTGTTTCAGTTAGTCACGATCCACTCACCGCTCAAAACGGCAGAGTTCTGCAAGCTCGCGAATCCTCTCATTATAATCAACAAAGTCTGGACGTGATATAAATAATAGATTCATTGTGCAGTGTAGAGAGATTCATTGATTATAATGGAATTTTCTGAGATCGGTATAAACTGAAATGAGTGACAGCTTTTCAGTGGTTATAAAGGGAGCGCTCTTTGTGCGCTTTCTTGACTATATATATAATCCATTCAGAATTTGAATAAGTTTTGTTTTTCATGCTGCTAAGAGGACCAACTTGGCATATACGCTGCAAAGTTTCAGAAGTGACATTCGCATATAAATGGAGTATTCCCTCTTGAAATCACAATGACTGACAGTGATAATCATAATAATTGACTGGACAAAATATGTTACGTATAAAAAGATGTGCATGAAGGCTAAAGCACCCTAACTAATTTCATCTATCTATCTGTCTATGCTTGATTTGATGCATGTAAATGGTTGTATAGGGTCACGTCAATTTAAAAAGAAAAAAATACAGTCGCTTTTAAAAAGGTTTGAAAACCACTGTTCTAGAATGACAGCTATACATGTCTACTATATGTTTATTCTCACTTCCTTGAGTCATTTCCACTTACATCCATTAAATAAGGGGCTTGATGGCTTTTATAAACTAACAAATAAACTCTACACAAGTTTGTCCAATTGGCTGCAGACAAAAGTCACTTACCGGAAAGCCTGGAAATCCTCTAGTACCGGGTTGTCCCTGAGGGGAGACAGAAAGAAAAAAGAAGAGGAGTTATTTTCTATAGGAAAAACTTGAGGATTATGTGAAGTCGATGAAATGAGGTCTGTGTTGAGAGATGCGGTATTGTTCCTCCAAACTCAGTTGTGTCGTAATTGAGGTTGAAGGACAGGAGCCTTCCTGCTCTCTAGGAAGCACTTTGAGGAGACAAAGACAAATAAAGCTCTAAAAAATGTGGGACACCGACTGAAATTCAACACTGGAAAGAACCATCTGAAAAACATTAAAGAGTTGTCCTTATGCAATATGTGAGAGCCAATGAGACAAGGCTAACAAATTAAATAAGTAAATGTCAGTAATGATTAGTGCTACATTCTCCTGTGAACAATGCCAAGTTTGCTTTCCTGAAAAAACTTTTGTAGCCCTTGGGAAAAGAGGCAGTCATTCAATATGCCTGGCAAAAAAGAACTGCATTGGAGCGACCTGAGAGAAAATTACAAGGAAGAGGTGAACAGAGCTAATGAAGGGGATTGTGTGTCTGGGTCTCAGGTAGTTATTGGAACATGGTTGATTTTCTCTGATATGGGAACTGGTCTGGAATAATGGAAGTAGCAGCAGAATCACCCGAAACAGAACTGACAACATTCATTTTGTTGGCATGAAAGTGTAGCAAAGAGTAACAGAAAACAATTGAATAAAACAAGTCTAGTCTACTGAAAAGAACTCCTCTAAACCAAAAATCCACTATGGCCGCAACACATAACATTCTTCAGGAGTGATACGACATCAATTTCCTGACTGCAGTCTGTCTTGGAATTAAACCCAGATTAAATATCACTTTTCAGTTGTTTTCAGGACAGACACAATTTTTCAAAGTGTACCTTGAACAAAACATGACAAATACAACAAAAGATACTTGACAACATAAGACAGGGGTTTTCAAACTGGGGTCCAGGAAAGCTAATGGATCAAAAGAAAAGAAAAAAAAAGGATTTAGCATTTTTATTTTTTAAGACCTGTCAAAGTGTCAATGTTAAGTTAAGCATAGCTTGTATTTATGTTGTATCTTTGTTGTACTTTCAGTTTTAACCATGTTCCCAGCCTGATCAGCCAAGACAGTAACTGTTGATCGAATAACAACTCAGTACATCATCTAATAATCCCTCTTGTCTATTCCCTAACTGCCCCACTTATGTGTGAGAAAGAAACTGTTACCGCCCCATCATGTCTACCTGCCTGGCTAAAGCAGTCATTTCTGCTGGCCTTTCCACACTTTTGCCTCAAATCAACCTCCGTGACCCTTTTGGAAGTGAGGACAAAGCCTATGCTCTCAGCTCACCTGCTTAAGACATTCCCTGCAAAGAAACTTCTCCCTGTCACCAGTTCTCTATGCCTGATGTCCACTCCTGACGTCTTATTAGAGGTGATGGGTCAGAGGTATAGAGAAGTGTATAATCAGCAAGCAGAAAAACAGATGTCTGAACAGTCTGAAGGTTCTCCCATAAGAGTGTGCTGGGATAAATGGGGAAACCACAGGTTATGGAATTCCACTTCTGATGGCGTAACATTACATTTTTGTCTTGCTGAGTGGAATGCATGGAAAGGGAAAGAGTGCCAGTTTGGGGACAAGCCCCATTTCGTCTGATGGCTAACCACTCATTAACAGATACAGCGCAATCTGCACGTCTAATGTCTGGACAAATGACAAGGGCTGGGATGTTTTCATTCCTTCCTGCTAATGAAGATGAGGATCCAAATAGGCGTCATTATGTGGGAGTCACAGACCCGAAATACTCTGATGAAGTGTAAGTGCTTCCATACAAGCTGCTGTGGGATCCCCGTCCTGTTCGTGCACATTAGAGATTGCGTCTTGATTAGCAGAGATTTATTGGATTTGCTCCACATACAGTAGTGTGCTGGAGGACGCTGATCCTGCTTATCTACCCTACACCACATATTTATCGAGCTCACTTTGGGGTGGTCTGTAACTTCAGTGCGCGAAGAAAAACAATAGAAGAAACATTTGCCAAGAACCCCTGGAATCATAAAAGGATTAAGGCCAAAAGCTGCTAAAATCTGCACTATGACCTGTATCTACTCTGGAGAGCTGACATTAGGAGAAGATGATGAAGTGTTTTAGCAGTGACAGAGCAAACACTTACAGGAGGTCCTCGTGGGCCAATGATAGACAGACCTGGCTCTCCTGGCGCTCCCTATGGACAGATAGAGAGGTAGAAAGACAGTGAGGAGAGGAACTGACAGAAAGGAGACAGAATGATATCCACTAAACTACACCTAGTACACAAAGCCAAACGTATCAGTGAATATATTGTATCTGCAGAATAGAAAAACGTTCGCTGAAACACCCTGTAACATCTGTTTAACATAACTCTTTTGCTAAGCTGCCTCACGGAGAGCACTTGCATGTGGCTCAGAGATGAACACGGTATTTTGGTCTGTAAGTAAAATGTCAGCAGACCCAGGTTCTCATTTAGGGCGAGTCGGGAGGGTCAGGGAGCACTGCTGAGTAAACAGCAAACGGCCCGGTGGGTTGGTTATCTGGCGCAAACTAGGTGATTTGCACTGTGTCGGCCTGTCCGCAGCACTGCACCAAACATCCAAGCGCTATCCCGCAACGCTCTGTGGTCAGACAGGAAAGCTCTCGGGTTTCCAGTACTTTCCCTAATTAGCTCTCTCAAGTGAAACTCTATCAGGAAGACACCTTTGATGACCCAGCCATCCATCAAATTGTGGGCAATTTTTAATTTTTCTGGTTCGATGCCCACTTTATCACAGGATAGAGAAGTATTTGTTTTAGCACTTTTTTGAATCACCTACAAAGGTTACTGGTGAGTGAAAAGGGTGATGTATGAAACTGATTTCCAGGTTGTGGAAAAGGAAAAGACTAAGCTTTGCCCCCAAGGTTTATGGTTACCCACAGAATCTTGCAGAGATCTGTGCAACAGGACAACCGAAGATCTAGAGATATCCCTTTGAACAGGCTTACATTACAAGCATTTGGCAGCTAGGAAAGGGTACAGGACAAAGAGTCCAAATACAATCAGCCAAAGCAGGAGTAAAAAATTCTGCTGATATTCAAGGATTGGACTTACTAATGAATGATACGATCTTCACAGATTTCATTTCGTTCAGCAAGTAATCCTTTCTGTGTAAAGAATACATCTCAAGTTGTCTCAAGTTCTGCAGTTCTTGCAAAGTTCAACCAATCAATCACCAATTCGCCTGATTTTGGGCTTGAGCATTCCAACGCAACCAATTATGATTCAGCTGAATTTATTTGCTTGAGGACTGAAGCGCTATAGCTGCCAGTTTCAGGGCTAGCGTGCTCATTCATCTTGAGGGGGTTTGTTTTGATATCTAATGAAGTGAAGTTCTTCACCCAAAATTTGTTGGGTCAAGACTTACCCTTGCTGGAAGGTAAAACATGGCCGCACTTAAAAAGAGAGGATAACAACTAAACCCCTGTAACAACGAGGGAAGCCCACTGATTATTCTGGACGAGAATCTGGTGGGTCTTTCCAAGGTCATATATTGTCTGCTTCTCTACTTGTCGGCTCGGTGGTCACATTGCTATTTATTTCCTTTCCAAGTTCTTTATAACCCCAATGTTTTTCTGGCAAGTGAGGGTAACCATCCAGAAGTTTCACTACTTTTCTGTGATGGTGAAGGATGAGGAACATGTTCCTCCACACATTGCTTGTTTGGCCTCAGACATTACACATCATTCAAGCTTGATGAAGGGAGGCCGCATAACTGCTGGCTTGTACAAACACTGAGCACAGCTGCCAAAAGGGACTGGTTTAAGAATGGCTCAAACCACATTTGCCACAACAGGAACTGAAGTTCAATGCACTAAATCCAGTATAGAGTGCTCACTCATACCAAATACAGACTCAAGGACACATCCAGTGACTACACAACTTTTAGATCGTTTTGGATGTGTCTAGAAGTGATAGGATTTCGTAAGCTGCTCTATTCCAAACATCTCTTTGTCTAGAGTGGGGAGTCTTAATACTTCAGAGCGCTCCAAGAATAAACACAGGTAATCCAAGCATTGTGGGAAACGTCTTCCGAATGTGACCCCCAAGGCTTTTCAAAATAAAGCCTAAAGCCTTCCTGATATAAATCACGATACCTGCGCACTTTGTGCAATAGGTTCGGGTTGTCCCCCCACACCCGCATCAACACAGCCACCCACAATGAGAGAGTGTCTGAATTCTGCACATGCAGGCCGACATCCTGCACTTACCTTCTCCCCCAGGTTTCCCTTTAAGCCCTGGTCAGTCACAGCAGACAAAGTCACATGCACAGTGAGAAGGAGAGAGACAGAGAGGAACCTGGGTTAGCGAGGTTCTGAGAGGACAAGGGCATGCAGCAGCCTGAGATGGAGCATTTGGAGGTCGGGAGAATGGGACACACTGATGTACTGGAGCATTTTGGGTTGTTGAGGGGTGGTGGCTACAGGGGAACGGAAGCACTGGAGTGTTACACTGCTGGCCTGTGGGGAGTAATGGATAGTAGATGAGGGGGCTGCTAACTTTTCTCACAGACAGACTGGTCAGTGGAAGAGTTTGGGGCGGGGGGGGGATAAGCCATGAAGGGTGAAAAAAACACTTCCTGTGAGAATCTAAAGGAGCACAATGTAGCTTTACACTGGGTGAAATATGGAAAGCTCTGCTTGGGGCTCACAGTTTGAGCTGAACACTGCTGAAACCTGCTTTTAGGTAGGGATTGTTTTTCAAGAGAACGCATTAGGGTGAGCTTAGAGTATGCAACCATACAAGGGTCAAGAGTCTGGAATGTCTCCTTTGAGGACAATGAAGTTTTATCGGTTTCTTGCTGAAAATGTTTAATGAAGAGTAGCTGCTACGCTCCAGGGGGACATCTATACGACTATGTGGATTTTGGTCGATCCTGCTTTCTTTTGCGACACATCATGCATTGCGCTAATCTGAAAAATGGGCAAGTCCAAATGCACAAATCTTATGAATGAGGAGGTAAAACAGAGCTCACAACTGTCTGTGGTTTTCCAATCTGTTTCTCTCATTTTGAATATGTACGTATTGTCTGTCTGTGGATATATATCCAAAACGTTTCTTCCAAGATCTCCTCGAGGTTTGGCTGCACATTTTAACTTCTCAGCATGTAGAGTGCAACTGATAAGCAAAAGGCCTTCTTTGAGGTCTATTTAAAGTTCAACAAGTAAAGCATTTTCACATGACTGAGCAGCCAAGACAAATTGAATAATAAGGAGAGAGAGTTTCTCATCAAATGCAGCCAGAAAGAACTCTGGTCTTCAGTCCTTGTTCAAATGTGACAGGGGGGCTGTGAAATACTTCAGACTTCACAGTCAGATATTTTGTTAACTATTAATGGTGGTGATGAAGTGGGAACCATTTTCTGGCTAAATAAATAAGCTATAGTTTTTGGTATACATCATATAGTTGTAGTTAATAGCTGAAACGCTACATTAAACTTTTGGAAGAAATTCATATGAAATATTGTGAATGCTTACATTCACAGTGAAAGCTAAAACAGGTCAAAATGAATTAGGAAGTGATACTAACCACTGATACTGGATTCTGTATATAACATACTCTGGTAACTAAAGCAAACATTACTCTTCAGTTCAGTCTGACCTTATATTATCAATGTGACCTTTGGCATAAATACAAACGTGTCGTACAGTTGCATTTAGAAATGTTCAGCTAGAAATCATGTCAATGGCATGACACTGACCAATTATTCAAGACAACAGCCATTTACTACAGACTAGCTGGTTGGCCTTAGTGCATTTCATCAAATCACTCACCATTCTTCCAGGAATGCCCATTGATCCTTTGTCTCCCTAGTGGTCAATGCAAAGTCAAGAAGGGAAATCAGGAACAAAAAATCTGACAGATTGAACCTCTACATTCTATTGGAGTTATTACCACTACCGCTAGTGACTAAATGACATTCAGCTACATGTTCACATGGTAAGGCTATAAAGAGTTAGTAAAGGTAAGCTGGCCAATGTGATTCTAACTAAATGTCTATATTACTAAACATTCACTGACTGTACTGTTAAATTTAAAGGTGATGATGCAGGCATGCCAAATACTGTCTTGAAAAAAAAAAAAAACTACAAGTCAGCTACTCAAGAATTTGATGATGAATGTGTAGTGGTCAGACAGCAAGCGTCACCAGTGGTTACATGATATCAATGAAAGCATGAGGTTAATGCAGCGTATTTTTTATATTAGGCCCATTTCATAATCACGGTTCTTGCATAAGATGATGTTTGCTAGCTGACCATATGACAGGTGATGAAGTGACTGAAAAAGACAGCAGTGTGGAAGCATGACAGTTTGTTTCCTATTGGAATGGTTTAAACGAATAGTTCACCAAAAAATGAAAATCCCGTAATTTATTCGCCCATATGTCACTTTAAACCCACATGACTCCCTTTCTCCCTCTGAAAACAAAAGGGGAAAAAATCTGAGGATTTTTTTCCCATGCTGCTTTCCATGCAATTACAATGGACAGAAACTGAAGCTTTCAAACTTTAAAAATGACAGAAAAGCACTATACAGCAGTGGCGTTCCGTCCATATAAGCTGCGAATGCTCCGCATACCCAGGCCATTTGAGAGAATAAGTTCACGGGATAATTCATATAAACATGATTATAAGTTGATCCCTTGTCATTTGAAACGTAACTTAAAGCTTAAAGAGTTAGGAATAAGTACGTAAAATGATTTTTTTTCCAAACGGCAGTAATTTTCTTTAAATCTACCATCTGCGATTGCTTCTGGGTGAGCGGATTCTCCGCAGCTTTCTCGCCTCCGCTCTGTTGCTATGACTCGTCAGGATTATAGTGCGTTCTCAGTGATTTGCTGGTCTGCGGCAGATTTAATGCGCGAGGTAAACTGTTCGCGAAGCGCTCGCCCAAGCGGAAAAATGCGCTGTTGCTGCCAGATCTCGATTGCTGAAAATTACATCGTGTTTGATGCAAAACCAACTCGACTAAATCACAAGAAAAAAACACTAACTGTATATTTTTATTTTGTCAAGCAAAGCAAATTGAAAAAAAAAAAAGTCCACTGAATAACTTACATTTTTGGTCATAGACAACGTACACTGAAGATATACGTTATTGTCAACGTTATTGCCTAAGCGGTCAATTTAAAAAAATGTTTATAAAAACGTGGGCTATATAACATTTTAATAATAACAATGGAATTAACAATGGAATGTTCTCCTTTTAAGTTCCATGGAAAGGTTTAGAAAGCCTTGAAGACATAAAAAAAGCTGAATTTTCATGTTTGGGTGAACTACCCCTTTAACAACTATGAACCCCATTCTATCATAATCATAGCTGCAATCCCTACTCAAAATCCGACCACTTCTTTCAATTAAGGCAAAAATCCCCGGAACATATGGGAAATGTGTGAGTACTAACCTGAGATCTTGAAAAAATGGTCATAAGGATTCACCATTTACAGCTTTGTACCAATGCATTTCCAAACATTTTATGCTATTTAATGCAGCTATAAACTCCCGCAACGTTGAAGGGACTTATTATGCAAGGCTGTCCATTCCTACAGCTGTTTTTATTTGCATTCCTAACGTTGCAGGTCAGTGTATTAGAAGGTCTGGGAGTGTTGACAGCTTGCTGACGACTCACTCGAGTAACACGTAATGGAAAAAGGGGGGAGGCTAAGCCCCCATAACTCATCAGAAGTCAACAAAACATTTGCTAAAACAATGAATTTGCTCATGAACTGTAGCTTTTCTGGTGCGTAGTTGATTTACTAAGCCCCAAAGCTATTAAGATAAAGGTTCCCATATTAGAAGTGTTCATTTAGTTTGACCTTCAGAGTTAATTCACTGCCTGCTGCTGAATGTCCCAAGAGGAAAGTCACTTGACTGAATTCTCTTGGCTCTGTCCAAGGTGCTGATTTGAGATAACTTAATATTGCTTTATGGCATTAATTATTTACCACAGTATTTATTAGTTACCATAATAATTGTAATGATTTTATGCATTATTTTGTATATCAAATAAATAGTTTTAAATCATTTATTTAATATGATTGTTATCCTCAAATACACAGTATAAGCCATACACTATAAAAGTCATACAGTACTGCCAATATTCAAAGCAGTCATTGTGAAAGAGAATCTTTCTATTGTAGAAAGTATGTAAAATCATCTAGAGCTTTAGATTAGAAGTAGCTTGATGAAGTACACTACAAAGTCCAGACTTCTCCAAATGAGCCTTAAAGTACTTAACTACAAATCAGAAGTGTTAAATAGTCATACATACATGTGAATGTGCAGTAAAGCTTAAATATACAAACCACAAGTATCCCTTAATAGTTCAACGGAGCGTGACTGCCAATATCAATATTTTTTGAAGAACTAATCTAATGGACACATTTCGTGTAACACGCTTGCCACCTTCCCCTACCGTCCATCCTAAGAAAATACAAAATTTCATTTCTTGATGATGCAATCAATCAAAAGCTTTGGCAGGGATTACATCCATACTTTGACCAGCCCTGTCAACAATTTAAACAAAAAGTACGCAAAAAAAGATTTTACAGCAAAGTTTCACAAGAATAGCTGTCATGAGTGATGGGGGTTTGTAGGTTATAATTGGCAGGTAGGACTAGAGTTCACATTAGATGGGATTCTTCTAGCATGCCATGATGAAAGACAGATGTGTTTGAGTTTTGGTCAGTAATATTAGAATTATAGGTGAAATGCAGATGAGTGGATTCAGACAGACACCAAAGGGCCTAAGAGAATACAATCAAGTATAAAATACAATGTGCTAACTTGAAGGAATAGAAACTTGTCCACTGAGCCTATCTAAGAGACTCGTTACATTAAGCCTAGCTTAGCTTATCTGGTTTAGGGGAATGTTCAGTGGGGTCCAAAAGTCTGAGACCACTTTGAATTCCTTCCTCATTTCATATTACAAGCATAACTATGGACTGAATCCTGATGATCATGTAACTTTGGCGTGATTTGAGAATGATCTAAAGAGCATCTTGAGCTTCAATGGATGCAAGATCATTTGAGTTTACATGAACAATGTCATACATTTATTTAATTAGTAAACAAGAAATAGTGCCATATCTGAAATACATCTTCATTTTACATCACAACTTTTCTTCCTCAGTCCCTTGGTTAAAAGGAGGTCTCAGTGTGTCCAAATAAAGAAGCTGTATATATGACATACTGCATAATACATAATTCAGAATTTTTCATATTCAAGTTTCTGGTTGAATTGTTTGTATACAGCTTCTTAAAAATAAGACACTACTAAAGAAAGGCAAAATGCAAGAAAACCAAACAGACATATAGACAGACAACAGGACACATTATGAGACAGTTACCGGAAAGCCTGCTCGTCCAGGTGGACCCTGAAAAAGGGGCGAGAGAAATGGGTACAGAATAAAGAAAGAACCAGTCAAAAATAATCTAGAAAAAAAATCTAGAAGAACACAACACCCTGCCAAGCCATAATAAAATTCAGTCTGCTTTTACAACGATTTGATTTCAATATTGAATAGTGAATCAATTTTACTGAGGAACTTTGTGATCCAGCATTAAATTTCATTGTGACAAGGTTCAAATGTCACAGCAGAAAAACACTCCAAAGAAGCATTCCACAAATGCAAACACCATCAAATGCTTCCACAACAGAATTTTCTTTGGACCCCAGAAAATCTTTTTTAATATCACATGTTTCTTTTATTTAATGGCTTTAAATTTGTCATTGAAACCCATTTTAATCTATATTTTTACAGTAAAAATAAAATATAAACACCCTTAACACAAGACAAATTTACTCCAAAAGAAATACAGGTAATAAAATCTGTTTTCCAGAAATATACCTCAACCTTAATTATAATTTTTCTTGTTTCAAGTAAAATTTTAGTGAGGTTTACGCTTAAAATAATTTTAAAAAATTGCCCATTGTTACAAAAACTTAATTAGAATAATATGTAATAATAGTCTGATTAATTTACATAATTTTTCTCAATAAAATCTTTATTAAGGATGTTTATATACAATTTTTTGTTTTTTTAGTGTGAAAGTCAATTCAGTTCACGTCATTACTAATCATGATCTATATTTCAGTAAGATCATTTCAGGACTAAACATTTAGTGCCAGCATGAACAATGAATAGAACCATATGTTGGATTAAAAAAGATGTTCATTAAAAGGCCCACGCATGCATGAAACATGGTTTCACAGATGAAGGTGCTGGCTGAAAATCCTTATCTCATGCTTGACTTCAGAGTCGATTAAGGGGATCGCTCTGGTTTAAATCAAATCAAATCAAATCAAATCACAAGTTCACTATCCTCACGGAGCACCATTCCGCTGTGAAAAAAAAAAAACTGTGTACATTTTTCATTGCAGAGGATTAGTGGTAAAACAAACCTGACAGCTGCTTGATTCAAAGAAAGATTCTTTCTGTTAAGACCGCCTTGACACTCTTCATTATCTGATGATGCATTTATAGTTCCTTTCATGAGCCTGTGGAAGTGCGTACTAGTGTTTGTGTGTGTTGGCTTTCCTCTTAGGCTACAGTGTGGAGAGGGAAGCCATTTATCAAGCCTCAGCCCAGGGGAGGAAACTATTGCAGACGGACAAAAACATCCGTGGCACTATCTTCTGTCTGTATGCTTTTATATGACCATACAACATTCAGACCAAAAAAAAAAAAGGTTGAACCTGTTGAACACGGACTAGTTAGCCAGAACAAAAAACAATTTATTGCAATATTTACTCCAAGAGTCCAAAAACTAAAAAGATTTTGCATTTCTGCAACTAGGCAATCACAAAATGCCTGTTCTCGTTAAATCTAATGTGTGTCACTAAATGTAGACTGTTGAAGTGTGTTGGAAAGAATGACAGACCATTAATAGGATCTTTAGGTTCAGAAGGCACACATGTGGCAGAGCAGTGGTACAAGGTATATGAGAGCTGGATGCAGCTGGACCAGGTGTTTATAAGCGGCGGTGTGTTGAGAGAGGAACAGACCTCCGCTGGACGAAGCTGAGATCAGGACTGTGTGTAGTGCTCTATGTGTGTACGAGTGAGCTGGTCTACATGTGCTGTGTGTATATGAATGTGTTGAAGTATGTGAAGCAGGTCTAAGGTGCAGGCCCAGGTGCTGAGTGGGAACAGGCCACTGAGGTCTGCTGGGTGCTGCTCAGGCTGTCCCAAAGGAGCGTCTGGCGAGGTCAGAGGTCACCCACCGGAAGAACATTTAATTTGAGATCCACGGTAGCAGGGTACATGTGGCTCTCATTCAGCCCAGAGCGCTGCTGAGTAAATGGAGGGGCTCCCCAGGGGAAACGGGGGCGAATGCTTCCCTAGAGTGCAACATTGCACGGATAAGATATGTAAGGGAAACAGGTCAATTTAGCTCAAAGGGAATCATTTAAGATTTTAATTGACCTATCGTGCATGGAGCTCTCTGGCTTCCATTCAGTTTGGAATTACTGGCGGATATTAGGTGCGGTGAGTCAATCCTAATATCTGACCTTTGACCCCTGTGGATGTAAGGACATGTTCTGTGAAGACCAGAGGTTAAGAGGTCTGTAAGGAATCTCTGAAAGTCTGTTCTTTGTCTCCTAGGTGGGGGGAAAGCCAATCTACAGGGCTCGTGATTGTGTTTACTATCACGTGAGGGTCATGCTGTCATCTCTTTGACCATTTAATCTTGATTACTTGCCCTAAAATTGACAATCTCCTTCCTGAGTTGTTATGATCAGTGTGTTCCTTTTGTGTTAATGTTGAAAGCTGTTCTGTGAAAGAGTTGGTTAGGCTTGCTTCAGACTGGCTAGTGCTAGGGTCTGATTTATGAACATCCTGTTGTCTTGGGCCTCTGTGGAATTCGGCTTCTCATGTTTCAACCATGTTTTGACCAAATCTTAGATTGTCTGATTCGGTCTGATATCCTACAGATATATTCAGCGAACACAGGGCACTTACAGATCACATGCAGTAAAAATACTGAAAAATGCGGAATTCAGCAAGTATATCACTAATTTAATCATGCTGTTCTTTTAAAAACAAAGCAGGACAAAGTATTGTGAAAATTTACCTCAAAATAATGTGTCGATATCACATTGCCATGAATTTTTATTTTTGGATGTGCATTAATATTTTTGGAAAGATTTACTAACCCTGCATGTGAATATGTCTACTTCCCTAGTATGTGAAAAGAGTAGTATTCATAAAAAAGCTGGCGAAAAGTACCTACTACTACTTCTGAAATGTGCATCCAACAGATGCTTTACTATCCCATGAGGCCATGGGACAGGATTTGTGAATGACAATGAAGTGATGCAACTGACGCTGGTAGGTCACATGACCATATAGTATAGTATGTCCGGAATTCATTCGCACTACACATATTAATACTATATAGAATGTCATAAAGTAATTACTTATTTAAAAGAAGTACCTACTCGGAAAGTATGCAGTTTTGGACACAGTGTAAAGTTGTGTAAATTTACCATAGCTCTGTGAATTATCGAAGACGAAATCCAATAACTTCAACAGGTTCAAATTGGTCACGCAGATGTGTTGCGTTAACGAACAGAAAGCTGTTTGGTTTGAAAGTGACTACTTTGTGAGCAGTGCTTCGTAAATCATTACACTGTTGACAATAGACAGTGGATATTTTTTGTGAAAATTTCCTAATTTGACCACACCTTAAGTCTGTGAGTAGATAAAATATATTGTGGAGGCCATGCATACTTGATTCCTTCTCTTTAACCAAACACAAATTCAGACTGACCTATAAATATAAACTCATAAAGCACTGAAGTCCATTCCAGATAAATAAGAAACATACAAATCATAATTTACACTAAACATAAATGATATAATACTGTATCACCAAGTCCCTGCTGATTTTCACCCCTAATTTTCAAGTGTTTCACCCCTAATGTTCATGTGCTTGAGACTGACCATTGCAATGTTCCACAGGAGTTTTCAACACACTAAACTGAGGTGCTTTCTGTCAGTGTAAAATGTTTCCTGTCACTACTAATTGTTTAAGGCTGGGTTAGGCCAGCCATGCCTCAAAAGCAGGCAAAAGGCTATGCTCCTGTGAGGTGACCTGTGAAGAACCACAGACTATTATGCATTTAAACTTTTCAAAGTATTCACTTTCAGCGCACAGGAAAAGGCCAATTTGGTGAAGTTTTACAATTGCCATCACATCAGTAAGAGTGTTGTCTTAGTTTTCTTGTTGGATAATCTACAGTATACACTCTTCTAAGAATTGCCATAGGTCAGTGTAATGGGACAGCCCTCTAGGACCATTGATCAGGCACCAGGCTTGCCAAACTCTTTCTGAAAACAAACACTGTAGTTAAAGACTTACTGACACTGATTGCCAATAGATCACCAAACCTGTTTAAAGAAGACTGACTTGATTAAAAGAATTCACTAACTATCTCTAAACAATCTTACTTGACAACAGTAGAAATATCAGCTTAATGTTTAAGTTAGTTAACAGACGTGCATTGTTTGACAGTTCCCTCACCTGTCTTTCAGTTCTTCTCAATTTGCCTTCAATTTATGGGTTATATGAGCAGGTGTTGAAATGTTCATATACATATGTGAGTTTTTGGGCCCTGGAACCTGCTCACCCAAAGGGATTATTTGTTGCTCATAAGTTTCACTTTCATAGCTCAGAAGACATAAAGGAACAGTTCACCCCAAAAAAATAAAGCAAAACTGAATTAAAGGGAGAGAGGACAGACTCATTCAAGCTCCAACAATCACATACTGTAAAAACAACTTTAAATGTCAAATAAATGGTCCATTTGTGAAGACATGTCATGCCAGATTTGAGGTTAAATTATAATAAACATCAATGATTATTGAATTATCACAGTGAGTAAATGATGATATAAATTTGGGTGAACGATCCCTTTAATATAGTTCATTCATATAGTCCATAGTATTTATCTCAGGTGTTTCTCCTAAAATTTATTAGAAAAATTAAAATGAGACAACTGTTGTCATACAATAAGAGTACAGTACTATTACATTATTGTGACCATTGCTCAGATCATTTCAACCCAAGATCATTGGAAAAGCGTGCCTATGGTGACATTTCCACAAAATTATATTATGTTGCTTCTTGCATGTTTTCCGAAACTTTCCAAGTGCTATAAATGAATTCAGTTTTATCCCAAACAGATGAAGGGAAATTTATTATGTGGGTTGTATGAAGTTGTGACAGATCAGAAATGTCTGATGAGTGGCGCTAAAAGGTTATTGCTATAAAAGGTTATATCCCCCTACACTAAACCCTACCCTAAACCTAAACAATATGTGAGATAAAAATGCATTAGCTGAAGTAACCATGCCATTTTATACAAGCCTTTGATCTCTCTTTTATTATTACATGTTTCATGGACTCATACCCAAGTGCTCCACATAGCAAATACAATGTTGTACAAGGTGAGCTACCAAGCAAGTTTACTAGATCAGAAAAGCCATACATATTAAGCTGGTGATGTAATGGAACCATCAAATTGTATGAGTTTACAAATTGTACAAGTTTTGAAGTCATAACATACACTGTAAAAAATGAATCATGGGTCTTGTAATTTTCATTAAAAAAATTAAGGTGATAATTTAAAATATTGTGTATGGGTATTTTCACACCTGAGCGTTTGTATCGGAACCTAGTGCGTTTACCCCCTTGGTTTGGTTCGTTTAGGCATATGTGAACACGGCAATCGCACTCGGATCCGCACCAAAACAATCGCTCCGAGACCGCCTGAATGAGGTGATCTCGGCCCGATTGCAAACTAACTCTGGAGTGGTTCGCTATAAGTGTGAAAGCAATCCGACCCAATGGACCAACGAACCAGGCTGTATCACAATGTATAATGGTGGGTAATTACGTAAAGTTGCGTGAAGCAGCAGGGATTGTATTGCTAATGGCTCCCAAAATGAACCGCGGGCTAACTTGGAGCAGGGAAGAAGTGAAATGTTTAATTGAAATTTGGTCAGACAAACACATTGCCGAACAGCTCTCCAAAACACACAAAACACCGAAATGTATAAAGTGTTTAGCGAGCACTTAAAACAAATGGGCTTTAACCGGTCGGTTGAACAGTGCCACGAAGGCAAAGAAACTCCGTCAACAATATATTATATATATCCTGATGGATGACAACTTTGAGCGGAATCCCGGAAAATAAACAGATGCACTCTGACCAATTAAAGGAGAGTTTACTTGCACATGACTTGTATTAACAAAGTTTAGTCCATTTGGAAATATTGCCTTGTGAATGCGAACCGAACCAAGATGAAATTGCAACATTGTAGCGATTTAACCCCCGGTTTCGGAACAAAGCAATCGATCTACAGGTGTGAAAACACCCTATATTTCATTAAAGAAATTGTGATTCGGTGTTGTGTAGAAAATATTGAGGACTTTTTACTAATAAAACCAAGAGATGTGTTTAGTGCATTCGTTACCATTGTGCAGAAGAGTAGAGCTTATGGTTATGGATACTACTCGAAGGCATTAAGCCTTGTTCAGTGAGCAGTAGCTTTGCTTGTGCTAGTGCAGTACTTTCCAGTATTTTTGTGCAGAAGAGTAGAGCTTATGGTTATGGATACTACTCCTCTAAATTAAGCCTTGTTCATTGAGCAGTAGCTTTGCTTGTACTAGTGCAGTACTTTCCAGTATTTCTCAAGTATTTTCCTACTTGAGCTGTTTGGCTGAATACAGTCTTTTAAATGTACAAAATAACTCAAAGTCAAATACAAACATATCTCACTCAAAATCACAGACTTTTGAGAATCAACTTAAAATAAATGAGCGTTACCATTGTGCAGAAGAGTAGAGCTTATGGTTATGGATACTACTCCTCTAAATTAAGCCTTGTTCATTGAGCAGTAGCTTTGCTTGTACTAGTGCAGTACTTTCCAGTATTTCTCAAGTATTTTCCTACTTGAGCTGTTTGGCTGTATACAGTCTTTTAAATGTACAAAATAACTCGGTCAGATACAAACAGACCTCACTCAAAATCACAGACTTTTGCGAATCAACTTCAAATAAATGAGCACATTTCACTAATTATATTAAATTCATTGTGTCATAGATTAATTAATTTAGGAGATTTCACATGATTTATTCAGGTAGATTCCATTAAAAAAATCAAGCCTGGAAAAACTACTCAAAAATATTATGTGTAATATTGTTACCATCATTTTTTTAAGTAAATAGCTCGTTCCATTTTTTACAGTGTAGTATTGTCCAAGGTAGAGGTCTGCGCGGGACTGTTTTTTTAGTCCCACTCCTGCAAGGTTCTATTCCGCACCCACCCGCTCCCGCTTCACCCGCTGTCCGCTTAGAATAATTTTCTTCCCAACCCGACCGTTCAGATCTCAGATCCGAAATTTAGATCTCGTTTCCAGAATCTCACATTTAAATTTCCGCTACTGAAAGAAAAAGAGATAGATTAACTAGACTAACAAATAAAAGTGTAGTCTGCACAAAATTGTATGTTATTTTATTCGTCTTGTCAAAAGTCTTGAATTTATTGACTTTGACTTACAAAAATTGTATTTCTTATTTGTATTTGTCTTGTCAGGATACAATTCGTTTAACATTAACAACACAATAGGGCCTGCTCTGAGCATCGTTATGCACATGCTGCGCACAGACCATGCAAATAAAATGCGTGACGTTTAAAACCAGTTAAACTCTGCGGACCCGGATACGTTGGTTATGTTGGAAATGTTGGTTACACTTTACTTGAAGGGGTGTGCATAAGACTGACATTTTTCACAAAAAAGTCAAGTCATATATCACAAGAAAGCTCTCATTCTCAGGAATTTGACGATGTAGATTATTTAATTGTGTGACAATCATAGATCGAATTATCTTCAATTGAATTGCGGGGGGAAAAAAGCTGATTTTTTTATGTGTAACATTCATACTCGTAGCACTGCTTCAGTTAGCCGCAAACAGCCACAAATATCTATATACTCTATATTATCTTTTAGATTATTATCTCTTCTTTCAAACAAGACCATTTTCACGTTTCTGCGTGCTTCCATCGGTGAGATATATAGCGTTTTGTCCAGATTGCGCAATAGACGCGCGTCTGGGAAACACGCGCTCTCCATATCAAAAGTGTGCACAGCCAGCGCGTCTGATGTTATAGAGATCTGTGTTCGCTTGTGGACTGCAATTGGTTAGATTACATGTCTCTCAACTCGGCGGCCATTTGAGAACCGTGAAATTGGACACCTCTGCGTCACTAGAGGGGGGAGAGGGGGGTCTTCACATCCGGGAATTTATCGCTGGGTGTTTTGGAACCTGTAGTTTTTGGACTCTGTGTTTTGAAGGCGAGTTTCCCTCATGGAAAGGATACTGCACATGTGGATAGTATAATATCAATCTATGATAATCATATTACAAGTTATATATGGTGAAGAACGTTCAGCGGCGCCGTGGAGAGGAATGAACGCGCGTCTGGTGAGGCTTTATGAGCGTGTTTGCGACGTTTTTTATATTTGAATCTTTGTTTTGAAACGTAAAAGCACAGCTAGCAATCTGATACACTGTTTATTGACAGAAAAGTACAGTACATTATGCATTTCAGTAAATATACAGTAAATATACATGGATTATTACAGTGCTGTGTGGATGAACTGATATGTGTTTGTTTGACGCTATGAATGCTACAGATAGCTGCTGGCTAGCAAATTAGCTCTGCTCTGGATCAGGGATGATGCAATGTTGTCATGGAGAGATGCTCTG
>NW_015557179.1:2463106-2465433 GCF_001515605.1 Sinocyclocheilus anshuiensis | reverse complement strand
GCTTCGCTCGGGTCCAGGGAGGCAAGCCACGCTGGATGCTGGGATGACAGAGAGATGCAGTGCTCAACTGATGCTGAGGTAAGAGATGCTGTGATCACTGTCCCAATGCAGAATGCATATAAATGTTATTATATAAAGCTGGAGGATATGGATTCTATTTTAGATTGTGATAGACCAGATATATTTTATAATGTAGACAGTCTTGTGCATCCTGAAAGAATTAACTGATTGTAGAATAACACAATATGTGAAATTTGGTCCAATTCGCTTGTGCCATTTTGTATATTACTACTTAGAAAAACATAAAAATGAAACATAATTCAATTAATAATCAATTAAAGTGCTTATGGCACAGAGTAATGTAGGATTGTGGGGTTAATGTGTTTTATAAAGCCTGTTTTTGCAAAGGAAACTCACAATGACACATTTAGATGCAGAAATAGACAATTTGACTCGCTTCACTTATAATGTAATAACTCCTGTTTAGAAGCTGTTATTTGAAAGATTATTTTTTCTGGTACTTTTTGGCATTTAGTGGCATCAAACAAAGTATTTGCAGAGAGCTGGACCTAATAGAACCTGAATTACAGAATTTCAAAAAAATAATTTCTTTTAAAACTCCAAAAGCGCCTATGTTTTTTTTGTGTTTATTGTAATATTTGACAAATATATAATGTTATTTATAAAGAATTACACTCATATTTTGTAGTTCAAAGGGTTTTCTTTACAATGAAACCATTTTTTTTCATTTCCTCCATTGTATGTGTGTAGGGTAAACATTTGAATTTGAGTATGTCAAATTTAGGCGAAAATACCAAAAAACGCCCAGAGCATAAGTGGTTTTAAAGCATGCGTGCAGCACGTGCATAACAGTCTGAGCGCAAGCTGTACCGGTGGTCAATAAGAATAAAGCGCAGATATGCTGTTCTAAATGGACGTCGGGAACAGGATATTGTTAGACCTCCTGCTCACGTTCAAATTACACCAGAGTTACCGACCACTACCGCGTTTTATTTGGGAATTTAATCGCGCGGCGCAAAAAATCCGGTCGACTCCGGTAATGCAGACCTCTAGTCCAAGGAACCACACAAAAATAAGCCTTTATTAATCAATAAAATCTGCCCTGTAATCATAATTTAAGTGAAAAAGAAGTTGGTGTTTTACTGCCTCTGTGTTCATTTCAGCTGGAAATTACAATGAACTTTGTGTATAGGTATGTTTTGCAAAAATGTACGTTTAGGCACATTTTTTCAATGAACCTATGTCGGATGATTTATGGACAATCTGATGAGAAATGACTGCAGTCTTTGGTATACTGGCACATCTTAGAACAGTTTGAAACAGTGATGCCTTCTAAAACGTTAGAGGAGAAACCCGAGATTACTGGGATCTCTTTCACAGTAGGTTTCAGCAGAAGACTCAATTTTCTCTTCATTTAATCTGACTGCTTTCTAGGAGAAAATGTTAAGATATTTCATTTTAGATTTGTCTTTTCTGTGGTCAGTGTTTATCTGTGGCTGCTGGTATTTCATTAATCACTTAAAGGGGTCATATGATGCTTTTTTAAAGATCATTATTTTGTGTATTTGGTGTAACAGAATATGTTGACATGCTTTAATGTTCAAAAAACACATTATTTGTCAAATACTGTACATTATTGTAGGTCCTCTATGCCCTGCCTCTCTCAAACGCTTCGTTTTATACAAAGTCCCTCCTTCCGACAAGCGCAGTCTGCTCTGATTGGCCAGCTGACCCAGTGCATTGTGATTGGCCGAACACCGCAAGCACTCGTCGGAAATGTAACACCCCTTACCATAATCGCGAGCTTCATCTTTCAAAATAAATGTAAAGACAGAGCCCGAAAGGGGAACAGAGTCACGTGACAGACACAGTGATGAAGCTGGTAACGTTATGTGTTTGCAGTAGGCTACACAAGCCACGGTTAAGACAGCTGACTCCACTGTGATGTGACCCCCCCTCTCTCTCTCGCTCTCTCTCGCTCTCCCTCTCTCTCTCTCTCGCTCTCTCGCGCGCTCTCTCAATTCAATTCTCAATTCAATTCAAATAGCTTTATTGGCATGACAAAGTTTTTCAGTTGGGGTGCAATTATTAAATTGGGGAAATATTTTGTTTATTTTGGGATAATAGTGGTCTCTAATGGTTTGGTATTTGGGGCATTCTGTGAGGAAGTGCAGCTCTGTTTCGATCTCTTGCTCTCGCTCTCTCTCTCGCTCTCTCGAGCTCTCTCTCCCTCTCTCTCTCTCTCCCTCTCTCGCTCTCTCGCTGGCTCGCGCACACACACACACACACACACACGATGTGCAAAA
>NW_015557179.1:2456153-2463088 GCF_001515605.1 Sinocyclocheilus anshuiensis | reverse complement strand
GCGCAAAACTCCACATCAGATTGAACAGTCAATAGCTAATACTTAAACTAAAAACAAAACAGTAGCTGATTCAGAAGCGCCAGATTGTCATAGCAAAGTCAGAATTACCTCCTCTCCTAGGTTCACGAAACGGTCGTCCATAAAATGCATTGCTGTTCTGTTGTAAGTAATCTTAAAGATTCCTAAATGCATCTACTTTCGGAAGGCCAAATAAAGTGCTTTTGCTTTCGCCTAGAAACACACAGCGTCTCCCTGACATGGCTGTTTCAACACTAACTGTGGTTTCTGAAACCACACCTTCTTTCTTTGCGTGAACATTTGGGTGGCATTATGCAAATATTTCCACATAGTGAGGTAGATATGTGGGGGCGTGTTAGAACGAGCCATTTTAGGGGGGTGTGGCAGAGTCTTAACTTTGATAAAGAATATCTCTTTGGTTTTGAGACTTTAGTCTTTGCAACTTCAGTGATCTTATCTATGCACAATCAGCTTGTAACACTCCAAAGAGAAAGGAAAACTTGAAATCGCATCATATGACCTCTTTCTTTAAGCTCGACCTTCTCCCTCTAACTGCAGGGACACAGCTGTCCAACCGCACCTAATTTTATACTGCTCGACTCTCTTTTTTCCTCTACTATATATTTCTTTTGACCTTCTTTCTCATTATAACCTCATTCTGTAACATTAGCCCTCAGAAGATATATAAAGTTGAACAGGCTGTGTCTACCAATGCTGTCGTCTTCTATATCCGTGGCTAAATTCCCAATGTCCAAGAGGCAGAAGAATACATCGTTATGTTCAAGATAATGCCATGCGATTTAAGGTGAAGTGTGTAATTTCTGTGCCACCAAGCAAAATTGCAAAAATAATGATTGCTTTCGCACAAGTCTCCAGAACACGCCCCCTCTATATGTGATTGGTTGCCCAAACTGACTCAACTCACATCATTGGTTGAGTCAGTGTTGCCATGTTGGGCTGAAAACAATCTAATCAATGTTTTGATAGAGCCACAGAATCTCTGCACATTAAACCAGATTTGATTTCAACATCCAAAATGTGCACACTTCACCTTTAGTACAAAACACAAGCTCTTCTTCTGACAGATGACAGTGTGGGTGTTTATATGTGAGGCGGAAGGAAACGAAACTAACAATTTCCATTATGTGAATGAAGTCGTGTAATCAGCACTCCATCAGCAGTGACAGTAAGGAAACACATGAAAGATAAATTCACACTCTCAAAACACACAAATACACAGAAAGCCACAGAGTTTGGGTCACATTACCACAATCCAGTCAACATAGGGACCAACATCTACTTACAGGAGGACCTGCAATAAAAACAGAAAGAAAAAGAAATTAGTCATTTAGAAAAAAATCATCTTGTTTGGTCCATGTGCACATTACATCAAACATTTGACCCTGATGGATTTTATTTCCCCAAGAACAGGAAAAAGAGTCACGCAAGTCTGAATTTGCATAGTACAACCAGAACCCAGTTTCCTGGCTGTCCAGCCCGGACTGAACTGATGAACGCTGCCTCCGATTTCTCTTACTGTAACACAACCTCTGAGGAAGATTAGAGTTTACACGCAGGTAGTTTAATGAAGTGTGTCACAGTATAGGTTCGGTACGTAAATAAAACGTTAAAAAATATGTTTATAATTTAGTTGATGACAGGATTGAAAAGCTTTTTGTGGGAAAGTGTTGCTTGTCTCTGGCCCAGGGATGAGCAGTCAGCCCACCAAGCAACAGACCACTGAGGACTGAGTTTGAGATTGAGCCACATCACTGGAAGACTGCCTGCACAGACAAATCACACCCGTTCTGAGCACGCGAACTCCACCCAGACATCACAAACTGTCAATCTCCTTCATAGCTAATGCTAAATCATACACCAGCAGCATAATAAACAGTGGAAACAGATTTCACTAACATCGTTAAGTTAAAGAAAAGTTAAAAGTTTTTCACAGTGATCCTGGTGGAAAACGCAGGATAGATTAAAACCCTGAGGAAATTATGTTAAATGGAATTGAGATTTCTACACTCTTATTGGTTGCTGAAAGCATAATGAAAATATGCTTTAATATTTAATAAACGAACATGCAAGGGTGCAGATTCCATGTGGACTTAGTCATGAGGTTAGTTGCTTTGAAAGGTTTGGTTCTTTAAAATTATAATGTGAAAGGATGTCTAAGCTTTAAACAAACTTGATTTAAAATGAGTTAAACAGTCATTTTGAGTATTACAAAAACCACAATTTAAAATTATAAGCACATGCATTAGTAGGATGTACGGCCTCTTTTACATCCTTTGACAAAGACACAGCAATCAAGCAGAACGGAGATCATAGCTTCAGGAACTCAAGCTCTGTCAAGTAAAAACAAACTCAAAATTGCTGATGACAAATCTTTTCCGCTTATATCACCAGAACTCTCTTCTATAACTTATTATATCTGGACAACTGCAAGAACAAAACCAAAGCAATTTGTCATAGAACTACTGAACAATCTGAATCATACGGTTTCTTTCCAGGTCTTTCATCCAGAAACCATTTTTTAGTCCTCTAAAGAGTTTGAAATTGTCATGGCCAGAAACTTAGGGGAGTAACAGTATGAATCTTTGACTTACAAAAAATAACTATATAATGGATGGAAGAGAGAACAAAAGTCCCAATAAAACCATTGTTTACTGCAGGAGAAATGTTTCGAGCAAACATGAACTAGAATTCTTCAACAAGGAAGAAATCTACATTTCCACTGAGCTCTGAAGTCAAACTGGTGCATTAAATATAGTAATGCGCCTTAAGTAATGGCGCAGTCACACTGGTGACAAAGCTTTCCTATGGGTCCATCATTATTTTTTCCTTTCCTGTTTTGAGAACCCTGTATTTTCTTAGAAATCAGAACCGGCATTTATTAAAGCTGCTGCTGAAACAGCAAGCCCTATTTTAGGCATAAAACAATGAGTGAACAACACAAGCAAAATATGTGCGGTCATGCAAGAATAGCTCTCTGCACATTCCAGATCAATCTTTGTCATCATAAACGTTCTCATCTTACCCATGTGATCCATAACTCGGTTTACATGAAACCACTTTAAACGCACAAAATATAGAGGAATCTATAGGTCGTATAGTAGCAGCCTCCAATCACCACCTACAGTCCATTTACTGACCATCCGATACATATTGGTTGAAACAAAAATGGCTGAAATCATCAAATCAAATCTCAATGGCTTTATGCATCTTCAAGGAGTAAAGGCACCTGAAAAGTGCTGAGAATTAGAATTTTATTCTGCAATTTTTTACAGTATTTTCTATACACTTTCAAAAAAAGTGCATAATTTTACATTTAGGGTTGCAACAGTTTGTAGCTGGGACAGTACCACAAAAGTACTTTATTTAGGCCTAAAAGGTTCAAAGTAGTACCTCAAGGGAGCAATATGTACCATTTAGGGGTACAAAGTTGTCCCTTTAAAGTTTCTGTCCCAGACAGTGACAAGCTGTTGTACCTCTAAGTGTACAATTTTTTTCTGACACTGTACAAAGATTTGTGGAGTTCTGCTCTGCCATTTTAATTCATGGAACTAGTTAGTATTGTGATTATGGATTATTAATCCATTTTATGTAAACCTACCCTAAATGACAAATAAAAGCTAAACAAATATATCAGTCTGACAGTTACTTCCTGTCTAAGTGGGCAGTTCTTTGCTAGAAATAGCTGCAAAGAGTAACAGACTTCATGTTTCAAGTCAAAATTCTATAAGCTCTTATAAAAATACAATCTTGATGGATGTGACCCCAAAATTTTTTATTAATACCACTAATTCTGCACTAGGACTCCCTAGTACTGCACTAGTTTATCCCTAAATATATTCTGTAAAGTCCAAGCATCTCTGAATGTTTTGAAATCTCAATGGAGGATTGTGTTTTCATGCTTCTCTTGCTATTAAAAGCTTTAGGTGCGCAAATACGTAGCAGCTTACACACAACAGCAGTTCGTGGCGTTGCAGGCACAGGCATATGCGTACTGTAGACCTACCTGGAGCCCCATCACGGCCTTTCTTTCCCCTCAAACCAGGAGGTCCTGATTGAAAAACAACCTACAGTTAGTCCCACCGTTACATTTATGTATTTAATGACCCAAGCAATAGCTCCACACCACTGTAAAGCTTTGATTTGAAATCTATGATTTATACTAGCAGAGCTATTCGAGAATTGTATTACAATGCTTTATTGCTAAGCAACACAGTTATAGAATAATTTAATGACAGTTCTTTGGACCAAGCTCCCTGTGGATGCAATAATTAAAGGCAAAAATGGGGCTAAAAATATATCACCACAGAGTCACGGCAAGTGGCGGCAGCAAGAAGCAGATAACATGTCAAAAACTGCAACAGCGCAGCCAGCAGTAGGATGAGTGGACACTTTGGTGGACTGGGTGTGGAGAGACTTAAAGCCCTGAAGTGAAAGCCGAAACCGAGCACACAGAGACGTGGAAGCATGTGTTCTGATTCCTGACGCATTCTGGACTTGTGTCCACTTCCTGCTCCGCAGACAACCTTCATCCGAAGGCGAACTGAGCTGGGGCGTCAAAAATACTCTATGTGATGATGCCTAGAGGACTCTAGCTGTAAAACTATGCGTGTCTATGTTTGTGTGAGAGCGCTTGTGGTGGTACACTCAACAAACAACACTGAACTATAAACACAAGGAACATTTAATGCTTCCAATAAATGTTTAGGCAGTGCTATGTCAGTTAAAGTATCAATATCAAGCCGCATATCACAACCACCTGTTACCAGCCTTATGCAAGAGCACTGGAAAGTGATAGGTAATGGAGATCTTCTGTTGCATGCTGACACGAAGGCACCCGAGCCACCCGCCCCACCTCTTTTCATAGTACTGAACCCTGAATATTGAACTATGATGATCCAAATATATTCATAATTCTTGATATAATTTTCCCCGAAAAAAATTTCCAGTACAGGATAGACCTTTGGAAATTGTGGCAGCACAATGGTGCAATGATAGCATCCAATGGTAATATTATGGAATTTTTTTAATTGACTATAGAACTGGAAAATATTCACAATGTTACTGGGTGATATTCATTTAGCATGGTATTTACTGTACGTGGTACCATAAACGGATTGTGAATCTCTCAAAAATATGTCCGGACCACACTGAACCCAAAACATACGTAAATAAATAAATAAATAAATAAAATTTAGCATATAGAAAATAAAGCCTAAAGGTCATTGCACACTGAGTCCGAAATTTTCGCACGTTAAAAAATAAATAGCACCTCACGTTATGTCAATCACGTTTACACACTGCCTCCGAAATTTTCATCCGTCATAAAAAAATTTGGATCCGTTTTTCGCCTCCGTAGCAAGCATTTTGAGAGGTGTTTTGACAGTTCAGAGCCACCGTACAAGCGAACGCCAAAATCCAGAATGCCGATTGTCAAGTTCATCCACTTGATCATCCACAGATCGTCTCGCAGCACAAAGCACTGTAAAGATCCTTACACACTGATCTCACAGAAATTGGTGGTCTTCTTTTTAATATGTGGCTCTAGTATCGCTAGCAAAGCATCAAACTGAGCCACTGACATCCTGAAGTAAACTTTGAATCACCAAGGATAATCCCGCTGCTCCTGAGGGGGAACTCTCCTTCCTCTCTATATCTCAGGATTGGATGGACCCAATATTTCTCTTTTTAAGAAGCGAGAACAACAACAAAATCATCCTCATTGCTTGAAGACTCCATTTAGAGCTGTTTCGCAAATTTTTTCGCAACGGATTAATTAATACGCATCGGACTCAGTATGCAAGGTTTCTGTGTGTGACGAATTTTTAGGATAACGAATACGAAAAAACACATACGAAAATTTCAGACTCAGTGTGCACAGACCTTTAAGTGTTAATTAAGAAAATAAAACACATTTTATAATTTTAACCAATTCTAGGCCCACTTACTCAAGCCAGCCAGGACACTATCATAGGACCTGAGCTCTGTTATATAGACCCAGGAATAACCTCAAGAATACCATGCAACCCAAAATACCCAGCCACTGGCAGCTCCACTCCCCTTATCATCTGCCAATTTTTCCCAATGCTCTGTCCTCTGATTGCTCCGAACACATGCCATAGTGCCCAAGAATGAATTGTTCAGCTTCCAGACCTCCAAACTACAAGCGCATCACAGCAAAAGTCCAGGCATATGATGAGACAGCTCATTGTGAATAAAACAGCAAATGTTGGGCTAACAAAGCATGGATTGATTTTCAGACATGGACAACTTTAGTGCAAGAACACAGCACTGCTTCTGTGAGGCAATATGATGTTCTTAGAGAGATAGTTCCCCCATAAATGAAAGTTCAGTCATTATTTACTCTCAAGTAGTCCCACACCTGACTTTCTTCTGTGGAACATAACAGAAGATATTTTAAGAAATGTCTCAGTCTTTTTCTGTCCATGCAATTGAAGTCAAATGGAACCAAAACAGTTTGGCTACCAACACTCTTTTTAAAAGATTAACACAGAACATGCGGAACACAGAAGTAGTCATGCAGATTTGGAACAATATCAGAATTAGTAAATTATGACAGAATTTTCATTTTTGGTTGAACTATCCCTTCAAGTGTATAGTATATGTGGACGACACACATTTAAGTATGAACATTTGCCATTAAAACTAATCTTAAATTATATACATATATATATATATATATATATATATATATATATAACCTTTCTCAAACTCAAAGCGCTACAAATGAGATAAATCAACAAAGTAAAAAATACATCATATCAAAAAAAATAATAAACTATAAATTAGAACCAGAACTAGAAAAACTGAGCATACTGTATAAGCTGCAAGTCTTTACACTAGCTACTAATCACCTTTTGACATGATTTTAATTAAGA
>NW_015557179.1:2449811-2455727 GCF_001515605.1 Sinocyclocheilus anshuiensis | reverse complement strand
TATACATATATATATATATATATATATATATATATATATATAAAAAATCTGCCTCAAACGGTAATAAAATATATTTTGATTTTCAGCATTCAAATGCACTAATGGATTAACAATACTTAAGAATTTTAACTATGTTTGTTTATGTACCATGTCACATACAAAACAAAATAAAATACATTGTAAAAATACTATTAAAAAAAACATTTAAAAGAGAAAATAAAATTTTATAGACGCAGCAATTCATAAACTATGATCTACAATTTTAGCAACAGTAAACTAGTGCTGCTTTGGGTTGTGTGGCAGTCAAATGAAAAGAAATGAACTTTTGCACTTTTGTTCTATTAAGCTGAACAAAGGCTTCCCCACACCTTTTGAAATCTGGAAAAATCACTGCACACATTTCATGACTTTTCACAACTGTTATATATAACCTTGTCAAATGTAAATTCTCTTGGTCTCCAAATAAAAATACGGTTATGTGGCAGTTCCAGAAGGCCGAGAAGATTAGTTGACTTCTTTGAAAAAGGGATGTGGTGCTTCATGGACCTCCCGTATCCTAAGGGAACCAATAAACCTTAAACAAAGGCCATATCAAGTTCTGATAGGTCCAAAAAAGTTTCAAACCTAGAGAAACGTACAGTCCATCACACACCCCAACCCATGCTGAACCTGGTGCAATCCAGATGACTGACGTCTCCCACTCCAAAGAGAGCACAGGCCCGGTTACAGGAGCCGAACGGCGGTGCGTCTGCTCCCGTCTGCCCACTGATGACAGTTGACCCATTCACGACGATCCCTCGCCGCTTTGTTGCCTCGTTAAACTGCAGTCACAGTTTGAAAAAAGGATCACAGCACAAGTCATTTTTCATTCTCGCTCTTGGCCACTGCTGCACTAACCTAATAGCACGAGGAACGGCGATCCAGTAGCATACCAGCCAGTTCTATGCTAAAAGAGTTTGGCAAATGCTTCACTACACTTGCACCTACCGGTCAATAAAAAACATGTGATGCGCATACAATAGGCTCAAAAGCAACAGAGTATTTTGCTTATAAAAATAAGAAAGGAGACATACATCATTAAAAGGCTGGGAAAATAACATTGTGAGTTTTCTTAAGGGCACACGGTTGTAAGCCAAACGTATGCCTTACCCTGTATACTGTACTTCTGGCCAATTGCAGCATTCCCAGAAAGTCTGAACTGGTGCAGAGCTCTTATTCGTTCGCATGCCAAGATGTGGCTAGGTGGAGAAATATTTTCCCGAACAATCTCTGGAGCAGAAAAAGTGCACCATTACGTCCAGGATTAAATAATTATGGTGAGCCACCTACAGGAGATCACTACAAAGACGCTTTTGTGATGATGCCAGAAAAACCACTATTATCCTGACTTTACCATTATTCTCCCAAATTGCTCCCAGGAGGAAAAAATATACATCAAAAAATTTTACTGCGTCTTCTTCGTTCTGGGTAGAAGAAAGGCTTCCTACTCCAGTTGTACCGGGTGGTGAAGTGGAGAATTGGAGCGCCACATAAATCTTTCAGTGAATTTTCTTTGGCTGTTTTTCCATCTAAATGTGTGATTTAGTTAGTTATCGATTGAAATTTGGCCTTAAAGGAATTCATTCATGATCTGAGAAATGCCCAACGGAGCCATTACCACTGACTGGTCTGCTGAAAAGACCAATGCGGGTCAGCATGAATTTCTAGGCTGGTTTATGCTGGTTTGAGCTGGTCAGCATAGCAATGTTGGTATAACCTGAATAACCAAGGAAGGTTAAGCTTTTAAGTGGGGACACCAGCACACCAGCATTCCATGCTAGAGACAAGCATGCAAAATATAAGGTGAAGTGTTAGATGATTCATCAAGGGAAAAAGTTTTTTGAGCCATGATACATTAAAAGTTTGGTCAGGAAGTGCAAGGGGCATTTGGTTTAAATAGAGTTTGCCTTATTTCCTCTTTAATTGGCCAATTTGCTGGTCTGAATTGAGATCCACTGACTTTTCACTTAGGCTGACATGGTTGGCTTTTATTTCCTCTGAACCTTTGTTGGGTCCTGCTCAATGAATCAGCGAGGCAAAGCCAAGAGGACAAGCGTTTGACTTCATTAACAGAAACAAGAGGGATTTGAAGTGTCAGGAATCTCAATAGGGCCATTGAGAGCGACTGAATTCCACATTTTTATCCACACCCATCGGAAAAATCCTGTTACTGGCCCTGAGGTCATCTTATCTACGACAAATAAAATGCAGATTATAAAGAGAGAATTGCATTAACACCTGCCAGCCCTCACAGATGCTGAAGTCATTATACTTCAGTAGCAAAAGTGCTATGAAATGAAAAGAATATGTGTGCGTGCGTGTGGACATGTGTATTTTAAAGTCAGTCTAGAAGAAAACATGAATAATGAATAAATGTGAAAAAAGTGTTCACACTTTAAACTTTCACATATGCCACTTTATTAAGCAATTCTTCAAAATTATGACCGATCTTGTCCCACAGTGAACTAACCAGGGGAATGCTGAATGTACCCGGTAACCTCAGAGCTGTTTGTAGAGTGTCAGATGCTCACTGTAACCGTGAGAAAGCATCAAACAGCCTTTATGGTGTGAAGATATCCAGTGTGAATTTGGATCTCTGCCCAATAAGCAGGATGAGTGTCGGAAGGCAGGTTGTGTGGGTAGTAACAGCGGAGAAAGTCTCGTCTGGGCTTATTCAGCACAACTAAAAATAACTCACAATGTGAAATGACTGACACTCAACAAACTGGAATCAAAAAAATATTGTACAGACAACACTGACACAGATTGAAAGATCAATCTTGGGATTTTAAGAATCAAAATCAAGATTGTTGTCGGCACCAACGGCCTCGTCGGCAGTGCACCAACATGCCCTCCTCCACAGGGCAGCTCTGTGGACGTATGCATCCAGTGCTCACACCGGACACATACAGTTTAGCCTCTGCTGGTCTGGATCCCCAAAGGGAGGAGGACTGAAGGCCTGGAGTACGACAGGCCGCGGTGTAGAGGAGGGGACCTTAGGGACATATCCTGCTCACGGGAACAGAAACGCTTTGGACAGACCAGGCGCAAAGTCCAGATAAGACGGGGCCACTGAAGGAAGTAACCGCAGAACGGGCTTCCGATCCCGGTGAGCGAGCGCTGGATCTGGCGGGTGAGGAAGAAGATAGGGGCTCGCCCGTCTCCATTCCCTCCGCCAGTTCCAGCTGCGAACCCCACGAGCGTAATCGCCGCTCCGCCTCGGTGGAAGCGGGACCCGCACTGCGGGGAATGCTCGCGAAGGCACCCTCAGCAAAGAGTGCCTTCCGGGAGCGGAGAACATGCATAGGAAGACGCTCGCAATGCGGGCAGTCAGCTCTCTCAAGAGCTGACTCAGCATGCTCCGTTCCCAGGCAGACAACGCACAAACTGTGTGTATCGCACCCGTAATGAAACGCAGGCAGGGAGGAACACACCGTCTGAAACGCTGGCCATCTTCGCCCCTGCTCAAATGGTGTTTTTTCTCATGTGCTTTAGACATCATTTCTATTTCTATCTCTCTTTATTTTTCTCTTTCTAAGGGACAGACAACACCAAATAAGACTCACAACTGACACACACACAGAGCGCTTGCTGAATGACAGAAAGCTGACGCTGGTCTCACCGCATGTGCTTTTATAGCTTCCTGGTCATTACGTCACCCGCCTGTGACGTCTCGCCCATCTATTGGTCTGATTACACACGAGGTTCAGAGCCCGTCACGCTGAAGGGCATTCCCCTAGCGTTTTTCGACGCAGCTCGAGTTCCTGAAGAGGAATCAAGATCGTTAAATAATAAATATCACTACCTCGCCCTACAGCTTGGCTCATGAATATTAATTAGGTGACAAGCTATTCACCCAATAGTAAACCATAACTAATTTTCTGAAAGATAAATATATGACTGCTTGCCATATTAGGATGACAGCTAATCAGTTTTTGTAATCATTCGGTCACCTGCTGTAGGTTACCTACAATTATTTTCAAAGCAAAACATGTACCATTTTCAAAAAGTGTGTGTGAGGTATTAAATACCATTTACCAATCTATATTAACTGCAGAATGATTTAAAAACTTGTTTCCTTGCACCTCATAACCTCCAAAGCCACAAACACGTTACTTTCTCAAGACAAATGGCCATCAGGGAAAGGTTAAACCAACACCTTCACTACTGCAGAACAGAAAATCTGACACTTTAGAGGAAGCTTAAGGGATGTTTTATGCTTTTGCCTTGACAATTGTAATTGCGATGCATACGCTTGTGAGCCCACCTTTGACCTTTGGGAGCTCTGAATGCGACTAAAAACTATACGAACACGGTGTTAAAAGGGCAAGATTAGTGTGTCTGTTTTCATAAAAGATCTGACCTTGCAGTAAAGTACGCTCGCTTGAAAGGAAAAAACACAATTTATCAGAATGATGAAACAACACATTTATTAATGTTGACATCATAATTGCAAAATTTCCTTCCATAAATACCAATCAATCTGTACAGCTTTGCTATTTACCACACATTCTTAATAAGAAATTTAAAGACAGACTTAAAAGGGGAGGTTTCCCCAACATGGCGTCAGTTCTCTCCCAAGACTCAAGGCAGACAAATCCGTTATTGAGCTTTGTCACATCGGTTAAGCGAAAAACTGCAGACTGCTGAACTCCCATAGGATCCTCCACGCTGAGGTTTTTACCGCTCCCATTCACGCTGTGGCCAAGAGCGAAAAAATTAAGTGCGATGAGAGCTCAGAGAGCCGGCGTCCGCCGATATTGGGTTACTGAGGTTAAAAAGGCATGCCATGCCAAGAGTTATTAAAACAGAAGCCTGACAAGGAGATTTCAGTGGCATTGCTGAAATAAACAGGGAGCAGCACAATGTCTTTACCATGTGTGTTACAGGGCTGGCGTTTGGCCAGAGGCTCTCAACACACACCGTGGCTGGTGTGTCAAAAGTGGCCATCAAATAAATGCAGCTTGTCGGCTGATTACAAAAGCAGAACTGTTGAAATAAACATTACACAGCTAAAAACACATCAGAATAGCCATGCGCTGGCATTGTTAATGGGACTAATTGTGGGTTACTAGGCAAGAGAGACGATTATCCTATTTAAGGGCTGCTTTGTATATTTCTACAATACCTGAAATAAGGCTTCAATCAGGGACATATTATGCATAGTATATTAAAAAAAACCTTGCTTTCAACACCTTCAATACACACCAGTGGTGGTAATGAGGACTTAGAAAAAGTGACAGACTTGGTGAGTGCAACAATTATGCAGTCAGCAAACATGGAATTATGCTGCTTTCAAACGCACACTAGAAACTCTTACTTACAAATAGGTAAGTCATTATCTGTAAACAAAATATGGAACTTCACTCTTAAAAATAAAGGTTCCAAAAGGACTGACTGACTGACTGACTGATTGATTGATTGTAGGGATGTAACGATTACCGGTTTGACAATAAATCATGATAAAATTCCCCACGGTTAGTATTACCGTTTCATTTTTTAATTATCATTAAAACTGTATTAGATTACCGCAATTTGAAAAACTCGCGATGAATAAATACTATCCAGCATAAAGCACAGTTTTCAGTAACAGTCTCACGTGCACACAGCATGCAGATTAGTTTCGTTTTGAGTGAAAACAGGGCGGAAAAGCTGGGAGGTTTTAAAAGAGTACTAAGGGAATTATACAAATGAATATATGAATTAATTAATTATATGATTGTACCTCTGAAGGTTCTGACTGTCTTCAGAAAAGATTCTATGGCATTATGTTTTCATCTTCGCTCCATGTAATACCTAAAGCAGGGGTGTCCAAACTCGGTCCTGGAGGGCCGGTGTCCTGCAGAGTTTAGCTCCAACTTGCCTCAACACACCTGC
>NW_015557179.1:2419528-2449146 GCF_001515605.1 Sinocyclocheilus anshuiensis | reverse complement strand
GTATCGGCAAGTACCAAAAATAAAAGTATCGGTATCGGGCGAGTACTGGAAAAAGTGGTATCGGTGCATCCCTAATAACCATATTTGATTACCGCGATTTGAACAATTGAGGATGAATTAATACTATCCAGCATAAAGCACAGTTTTAAGTGACAGTCTCACGTGCGC
This sequence comes from Sinocyclocheilus anshuiensis, assembly GCF_001515605.1. Taxonomy (NCBI): domain Eukaryota; kingdom Metazoa; phylum Chordata; class Actinopteri; order Cypriniformes; family Cyprinidae; genus Sinocyclocheilus; species Sinocyclocheilus anshuiensis. The sequence goes on along the minus strand of NW_015557179.1, from coordinate 2,448,978 downwards.
ACAGCACGCAGAGTAGTTTTGGAGAAGCTGGGAGGTTTTAAAAGAGTGCCAAGGGAATTATACAAATGAATAGATTAATTAATTAATTATATGATTGTACCTCTGAAGGTTCTGACTGTCTTCAGAAAAGATTCTATGGCATTATGTTTTCATCTTCGCTCCATGTAATACCTAAAGCAGGGGTGTCCAAACTCGGTCCTGGAGGGCCGGTGTCCCGCAGAGTTTAGCTCCAACTTGCCTCAACACACCTGCCGGGAAGTTTCTAGTATGCCTAGTAAGAGCTTGATTAGCTGGTTCAGGTGTGTTTAATTGGGGTTGGAGCTAAACTCTGCGGGACACCGGCCCTCCAGGACTGAGCTTGGGCACCCCTGCGCTAGAGGAACACGGTGACAATACCGTCGGTGCCTTTGAGCAAAATTATCACGGTTATCAGTATTATCACAGTATTGTTAAAATGTGCTGGAGATGTTAAAAAAGTACTGACACGTAAATCACTTCACCAAGTCTTATATTTAAAAATCAACAAACAAATAAAATGACTTTTTGTTTGCATAATCACTAAAACATTACCAATATGTTCGGATTTTAAATGACAACTTTATTTTAACATTTACATTACATATTTCAACATGCTATTAAACTGTTGTCAGTCAAGTTGTCATTTAAAATCCGAACATATTGGTAATGTTTTAGTGATTATGCAAACAAAAAGTCATTTTATTTGTTTGTTGATTTTTAAATATAAGACTTGGTGAAGTGATTTACGTGTCAGTACTTTTTTAACATCTCCAGCACATTTTAACAATACTGTGATAATACTGATAACCGTGATAATTTTGCTCACTATAATCGTGATAAGAAATGTTCATACCGTTACATCCCTAATTGATTGATTGATTGATCGATTGATTTTTCATTTTGTGTTCCATGTTCGCTAAATGTTCTTAATTAAACCATAAATGCTAATAAAAATATAGATTTTTTAAGAGTGAATCTAAACCATATAAATAATAAACAATGATTCTCTTCAAATTCAAAATTTTCCCCCAGTGAATACTCTTTAAAATAACTTGTAACTACAACATTTCCAAGTTCTCTTCATTTCATTATAGATGTGCAGTCAAAGAAAATCAAATAACACCACTGGAACAGAAATTGGTGAAAGTTCAACAAAAAGTTAGTAGAGTAACTCAAGTCATATCTAATGAGAAAAGTAATGTATGTCTGCCAACCTATTGAAAGAGCATTTTCTAGGGAAAAAATTTACTAAACATATCTTTCCATGGTAAAGTGCATTTTTGTGATAAGCTTGGTTCCCCCAATTTACATTTTTTCCCTGATCTAAAATCCATGTGTGCCACAAAGGAAGTAGAGTACTTTCCAAATTGTGGAATGTATGTGTACTTTTTAAAGTTATACAAAAATGAAACATTCAGCAGATGTGAAAAAACCTATAAAAGTTTGGGGCAATTGTACACCACTTCACCCCTTACATAAACAGTTTGTTCCCCAATCAGCAGCATGTACAAATCTATAAACCAAAACAGGACATTATAATAAACCTAGTCTTGGTGAGGGATGACATGCCCAGACAAACAGTTAAACCAGAATAAAATGGAGAAATCATAAAGGATTGTGTTTCCGTTATATGTTACGAACTCAAATGAGAGAAACAGGCTCAGCCACAAACACAGAACAGCATCCAACGAGTCAGAAGTGACTGAAATACCGATATTCCTCTAGTCCCCAAACCCAAAGCTGGTAAACATGGTGTTGTAACTCACATTTATCTAAGATTTACATTTGGGAACAAAACTGAAGTGAGACTAAACTGAAGCAAAAACCCAAATAATCAAACATGAGGCATGTAATGCACTTGTAAACTGTTGCTGCAGTTAGCTCGGATCTTTACGCCAAAGTTATGGCCTGTTGACGAGGACAGAGAACTTTTCAACACCCTTCTCTATTACACCTTAAAATAACATTCAGTGGCACAAAACCAGTCTGTCACAATCTGTCTGGGTCACAAATATCACACACTTTTATCCAGACTGAATAATATGTGAGAAACTAGTATGACTACTCATTTTTACTAGATGAGCTATCCTTTCAAGGTAGCCTTTGCATACAAATTTTGTATGAGAACAATCCAGTTGAAAAGTTGACAATTGAATTAATCTGTTAATGGAAGATTTACACATTAAGCTTTTACTTTTACTGATTTTTCTGTTTATACCATGGTAAATATACTGTATATTTGCATGGATAACACTGGCGATGACCGCATTGCATCACTTGAGTTTGATTGAGTTTGAGGATAATGTCACACTAGAGAAAGCTGTGATGCAGCATTTCATGGATACTAGAAATTCGCTTTGAGAATGTGCAAAGAGCAGCCATTTTGAAAGCAAGCAGAAATAAGAAATCAAGCAAATTGGATTTATGAAAGCATAAGTGCACCCACCTCTTTTAAAATCCTTCCTCGTTATTGAAGAATAAAAATGTGGTCATCATTTACGCTTTCTCATGTACACAGCAACAGACAATAACATTCCATTTATTATAAGTGCACACTGCATTTACGTCATCTGTCGCTTTAAAAACTCATTTAAAATCAAGTCAGGTGGATTCTGATTGGTTGTCAATGTTTTTATTGGTCGTAAGCTAGAAAAACTTGCTGGAAAAGTTCTGAAAGGGATTCCAGCTATATTTTTCCTGTGTGTTGTTATCGTTATAACGGTGTGGACCTTCCTATTCTTTAGAACTATTATTAAATACTCTATACAGCAGTTGTAATTATAGTTATTGTCCTTGGTGTGAACTGCCCCTTTCAGACTACTTTTGGAACACTTTTATGATAATTTTATGATCATTTTACGGTGTTTACATATTCTTTGTGGAGCTCAAATGTCATACAGTTGAATAAAAAAAAAGTCATACAGGCTTGGAACAACTTGAGAGAGAGTAAATGATGACCGAATCATTTTTGGGTGAACTATTTCTTTACAATTTTATGCTAAAAGATATCAAACCCAATTAAAATGATGAATGTAGTATTTTATGCAAGCATGATACGGAGAACTCATGTGTGTACATGTACATGTGTTTATTTGACTTACAAATGTTACATTGCCATGGAGACCTCAAGCAGGGGAAGTACTTAGCCTGAGATGTTCTGTGCTTTGGAGAGGTTTGATTCAGCTCAGTTCCTGACACATGCAGCAAGAACACACACACTGCCATTTCCCAGAACGCATTCCAACAACACACACAAACACACCTCAACCCTATGAACCCCATCTTTTTCTTTTTTTCCCCTCTAGTTTATCTTTCTCTTCTTGCCTGTCTATGATCAGTCTGCTCTCTCAAGATTGCTTCCTGTCCATCTACTCATCAGCTCCACTGGAAGCTCTGGCGATGTCCAAACGCTACTCAGCTCTCAGCTGGCCGAGCAGGTCACCCAACACCACTGCGTGCCACCCTGACTCTGGAATCCAAACACACTGTCTCACCGAAGGCATAAACCATCCCTGCCGGCACAACTGGCCAGGACGCCCTTTCTCCACCAGACCTGGAGTGGGTGCCGGTGCCAAGAGCTACTGCAGACACCACATCAGTATGTAGTGGGTGTAAAGAAGATGGAATGAAATTCAACATTCCAAAGGAGCCAATCAATTTCCACATGTTACACTTCACACTACAAGTGATTTTAAATATTTTAAACATGCTTTTTGAATATTTCTCAAGGTAAGAGGGTGGAAATCTCATTATGTTTTTGTGAAATTGCACAGTTAATTTACAACCTAAAATAACCTAAAACATTTTAAGAGACATTCTGACCTCGGCATATAGTAATAAGGGTATGCAGGGGTCTTTTCATCTTGTATGATCGTCACAAAATTTAATTTATATGTTTTTATTTTAATTAATTTTAATTCAGGAATTAGAAACATGTTCATCACATCCCCATCTGCTTTTTTTATTTTATTTTGAGTTTATATCAGCATGCAGGCCATGTTGACTCAACAAATCTATCCTTATTATAACACATGAATATAAAATGAATTATATGTAAAAACTTGCATGATGGACAAGGCTTTGGGTGTCTATATGCAATAATCGCAAAGAGAAAAACAGCAGTGCTCAGCGCTGTGACCTCTTCTACATATATAATGTGTGTGCGCACACTCAAAAAATCATTACACAGCATAAATAAACCGGAAAAAGGCCTTGTTTGTCTAGAGCCTCTCAAACTTAAGCAGATGGAGGCTCTCACATTCGGTGGAGAGCTCCAAAAGGAAGAGCTCCAAACATTAGGGATGCACAGATTTTCATGTTATGGATGATAAATGGCAGACACTGTTTAAATAAATAAAAAAATAAAAAATAAATAATTTACTACTAAAGTGAATTTTGACATCTCAACATTATAACTGTATAACATGAAAAATGTACATTAACTTTGAGATTTCCTAAAGATTTAAATGACATTTAAAAGTGTTATTAAATAAGTGTTTTTTTAAGATTAAGTGAGCACTGTCATGAGAGTTAATCTAAATGTAAAACACGGGAAATTTTATATATCAGGCAATAACTGATATGGTACCAATATGTTGTGCGTTCCTACTTAAAAAACAAAAACAAAAGTAGCTTAAAAGTCGCCCATGAAAATGTGTATTAATTCAAATATGACATGTCAAGATGTGTCACACCAAGTTTGGCATCAGTGGTTCTTTCGTGTCTCATCAATATCCGGAGATGTGACAGTTTAAGTTCTAAATTCTGAATTACACCAACACACAAAGCTATCATATGTCTTTGAAAGATTTGTAACATTGCAAAAAAGTTAAACAGATTACTTTTATGGTGCTTTTTTGGAGGTCAAAGTCCCCATTTACTTCCATTGTTTGCAAAAGAGTGGTGTGAATGTTCCTTTTGTGGTTCACAGAAGAAAGTAAGAGATTTGGAACGACGGGATGTGAACATATAATGACAAAATTTAATTTTTTGGTCAATTATTCCTTTAAATCCATCACTGAGCAACAGATGGCAATCGACATTTTATTCAAATACAACATCCTGAGTATGAATGGTGCTATTTTAAGCCCTAGTAAATGAAATCCAGGAAAAATCAAACTTCAAAGCACTGAAAGTGTGCAGTGTGAAGCTTGTAATCCAATAAAAACATCTAACTACGAAAGGCTCCCAGCGAATTTTGCTCAATTGCAGGTTCTGTATTTCTGCAGGCTGCATGACAGATGATATACTGGATATATGTGACGCCCAGCATACTCATGTCAGCGTGTGGGTGTACGTAAGCCATATTGGCTCATCCACCATCTGCTGTTGGCCTGTTATACACAGAACAATGTGGGCCCCTGTTCACATCATGGCCTATTCTTTATCTCCGTCCCTCTGATCAGCCATGCAGAACTTTCAACCTAATACCACAACTGCTGACCGGCTGCTGTGCACCCTCTACCTACAGCACCTCACATGCACAATGCAGGTTAGATGTGGGACGCCAATATATTTTGCTCAAGCGCACAGGCCCACCGCTGGCGCTCAGTAGAGTCCTCTCCAGTCCATCGTCTGGGCCTCACACGTGGGGAAATCCTTCTTAACGCACACCACTAATCACACAGAGACAGCGAGAGGTCGAGGTGTCAGCCATGACGGCAAAATCACCAGCCTCTAACAAAGACAGCAATGTTTAGTCTTCAGGAGTAAGAGTTCATGTTAGCGGCCAGACTCTCGGAAGTCACTTTACTATAAATACAACAGGCTGATGGAGAAAGTAAGAGTTATACAGACGGTATGTTGACACTATCATTTTAGCAGAGTGAGTAAATGTGAGTGGTGTTTTTAAAGGATTCTAAAAATTTAAATTTCTCATGTTGTTAAAACTGTATGCTCTAGTTTCTTCAGTGGAATTTAAAAGTAGATTACAGTTCATAGTGATCACAGGTTGCTAAACTCTAAAGAAAAAAAAATTGACCACAAAATAACTCACATTTGTTTCTATTCCCTCAAATGCCCATCAGTTAACACCAAAACAGCATTGCATGCACTTTTGTAATTCTTTTGTTGTGTTTTTGTACTTGACGACCAAAAAGTTGTAATGTGGGGTTTGGGTTTTGTTTTTGTTTCATGTTCATGTTCATGTCTTTTCTTATTTAGTTTAGCCATGGTCCCTGTTTGTGTCATGCTTCCCTTGCCCTCATGTATTCATGTCATTGGTTCCTCTGTTCATTGTGTCATGTTCTGATTGGTTGTCTTAGTCATGTGTCTTGTTTCCCATTGGTTTGTTCTTGTCATGTGACCCTCTTGTCAGCTATAAGTAGCCATCATGTTCCCATTGTGCCCTTGTCGTGTATTGATGTTGTAACCGTTTCTAGTTTGATGGACCCACCTCTGATGTCGGTGCGAGCTGCAGGCATCCCGGTGACGTCAGCAATCTCAAGCCCTGCATCTTAGAGATCATGCCACACTCTGCTGCCCTTCCTATAATGGTGGTCGCCATGTTGAGCGTGTGGGCTGCACACTGCGCTCCAGAGTCCTCTCCTGTCCACGAGTCTGCTCCTGAGGCCTCTCCTGTCCACAAGTCCGCTCCAGAGGACTCTTCTGTCCATGAATCTGCCCCAGAGGCCTCTCCTGCCTATGAGTCTGCTCCAAAGGCATCTCCTGTCCATGGATCCAATACAGTGCCTCCAGAAGTGGTAGCTTCCGCTGCAGAACCTCCAGAGGTGGCGGCATCCGCTGCAGAACCTCCTGAGGTGGTGGCGTCCGCTTCCTACCTCACTGCCTGCCCTGTCACGGCCACAGAGGCCGTTCACGAACTCACTGTCTGCCCTGACACACGGCCACAGAGGCCGTTCACAAACTCACAGACTGTCTTGTCACGGCCACGGAGGCCGTTCACGAACTCACTGCCTGCCCTGTCACGGCCATGGAGGCCGTCCATGAACTCACTGTCTGTCCTGTTACGGCCAAGGAGGCCGTTCATGAACTCACTGTCTGTCCTGCCACGGCCACGGAGGCCGTTCATGAACTCACTGTCTGTCCTGCCACGGCCACGGAGGCCGTTCATGAACTCACTGTCTGTCCTGCCACGGCCACGGAGGCCGTTCATGAACTCACTGTCTGTCCTGCCACGGCCACGGAGGCCGTTCATGAACTCACTGTCTGTCCTGCCACGGCCACGGAGGCCGTTCATGAACTCACTGTCTGTCCTGCCACGGCCACGGAGGCCGTTCATGAACTCACTGTCTGTCCTGCCACGGCCAAGGAGGCTGTTAATGAACTCACCGTCTGTCCTGTTACGGCCAAGGAGGCCGTTCATGAACTCGCAGTCTGCCCTGTCACGGCCACGGAGGCCGTTCATGAACTCACTGTCTGTCCTGCCACGGCCACGGAGGCCGTTCATGAACTCACTGTCTGTCCTGACACGGCCAAGGAGGCCGTACATGAACTCACTGTCTGTCCTGTCACAGACATGGAGGCGCTCCGCCATGGCCCCCCGCTCTGCCTGCTCCGCCATGGCTCCCTGCTCTGCCTGTTCCGCTTCATGGGCCTGGCCCTCCGTCCCTCCCCCAGTTCCGCCTCCACTCCACCACCCTCCTGGACTTTTTGGGTTTTGTTTGGGCGTCTGGAGCCGCCCTTAGAGGGGAGGATATGTAATGTGGGTTTTGGGTTTTGTTTTTGTTTCATGTTCATGTTCATGTGTTTTCTTATTTAGTTTAGTCATGGTCCCTGTTTGTGTCATGCTTCCCTTGCCCTCATGTATTCATGTCATTGGTTCCTCTGTTCATTGTGTCATGTTCTGATTGGTTGTCTTAGTCATGTGTCTTGTTTCCCATTGGTTTGTTCTTGTCTTGTGACCCTCTTGTCTGCTATAAGTAGCCTTCATGTTCCCATTGTGCCCTTGTCGTGTATTGATGTTGTAACCTGCTGTTGGTGAGTCTAGTCTGTTCATGCCTCGTCAAGTCTGTTCATGTCAAGTCTGTTCATGTCAAGTCTCGAATTATGTTTGGATCACTGTAAATAAAACTGCACTTGGGTTCTCACTTCAACTCGCCTTCAGTGGATGATTCATTACAAAAGTAATGTTTCTTTAACAAATTTCTACTTTGTGTTTCAATTTTAAAATAGCAGTAAGAGTTTGGAACATGGTGAATAAAAAATACAGTATTTGGGGGGGAATTATTAATTTAAGTTCTTTAATATTATGTATGAATATATGTATATGTATGTATTAATATATGCATGGATATTTAAAGCTCAAACAAAAGGGGAAAATAAAGTGACTGGCGTAGCCACAAAAATAGGAATTTGGTGTTTGTCAAACAACCATAACATGGCACTTCGCTGATTATAACAATAGTGACTATGTTTTACAATGCTGTTTGAGTGCAAATAAGTATAAAAACTCTAATAATGAAAGTATAAAGTCATGATGTTTTAAGAATAATCTCATAATAGGCCTTTTACAAGAATAAAGATGCAAAATTATGGTAGCAATATTTTAAAATTATGCATAAAGTAGCATTACGAGATTAAAGTCATACTGTTATAAAGTTCTAATGAACTGCAAAAGTAACCATTTGATTTTATTTCATGAAATAGCTTGAAAGCTAATGCATAATGCTCATTTAACAAATTTCAACTTTGTGCTCAAAGAAAATAACAGCATACAAGTTTGGAACATGAGGGTGAATAAATAAAGACTTAAACTATTAATTTAAGCCCTTGAAGATCACTTTTTCCATCAGAAAAGAAAAACACAAGGTCATTAGCAACTGTTGACATTGGCCTGCAAGTGTGCATGAGAGTTTATTCATGTGTGTGATGGCTGTAAAGGAAGTAAAACTGCAGGCGTTTGTGTATCTCTCATGTCTCTTATGTCCATTCCATTCACATGTCACAGATACCCATGAACCCTAGCCAAACATTTTCGACAGTCTGAAACTTATGGTGTCAGGTGCTAAAAGACAAAGGTGCTGAGCTGAATCTCTGCTTTCCAAGAACACGAAAGCATTAAGATGTTATAATGAGACAATGTCATAAATGATTTATATCATGTTTAATAGGGTGAGCAACAAACACCAACTCAACCTGCACCATGGGTCAAGATTATCAGGGAAAGAATTGCCATCCATCATTTCTATTTGGTGCTGCTAATGGTGTAGAAACCACTCGTGCCACCTTTAATGTAACCATAGTACAAAACATATCTCCAACAAAACCAATATATATTTTCATGTTCTGTGTCCATAGTGTAGCAAAGTCTACTTTTCCATCTTTAACTTCAGTTCTGGATTAAGATCAATTACCAGGTTCCTGCCGCAGTAAGAGCTGTAACTGATAGAAGGCAAACATGGGGATCTAGCGGGTTTGCACATAAAAAGAAAGCCGCAACACACATGCACACAGTCACTTTGTGCTCTAATCTTGGATTACCATAGTGCACTTTGTTTAGTTGATAACACAATCCCCACACTAGCTCACCTGTGACTGTGAAAGACCAAGCTTAAACACCCCTCTCTTCCTCTGCGGCATTGGTTGGGCTGGGGTACAGTAAATATAGGGTTGGAGCCTGCAAACATGCTTGATTTTATCTGCAAGCACTCACTGTTACAGTCAACAGGCCCCTGACTTAGTCTGGGAAATCAGCGACATAGCAGACTTACCTAATTTACCACAAACAAACATACAGCAACATGGTCTCTGAGAACATATTTTGAGTAATATGAATAATTTAATTCAGCCTCTTTGTCACGATTAGCTGACTGTCATGAAATGGTGAAAAGTTAACTATAAAAAAATTAAATTAATCAATTTCAATAAATCATATGGATACTGAATTAATATTTTAGCTCAAACAAATGGGAATAATAAAGTGACTGGCATAGCCACAAAATAGGAATTTGGTGTTTGTCAATTAACCATAATTTGGCGCTTCATTGATTTTAATGGTGATTTAGTTTTTACAATGCTGTTTTAGTGCAAATAAAAGTAATTAAAAAAATTACAAGAATAAAGCCATGATGGTTTAAGAATAATCTCATAATAGGCCTTTTACAAGAATAGAGAATAAATATTATTTACAATAATAAAATGATGGTAGTAAAAAAAGAAGTCATATTATTATAATTTTAAATTCCTAATTTCAAAAAGTAACCATTTGATTTCATTCTTTTTTTTAATTGTTTGATTTTTTTTTTTTTTTATTATTATTTTAAATAGTTGAATTGTGTAATATTGTGACTATATTCTTGATTTTTTAAATTTATTATTGAATATATTCTCATAGAAGGCTGATTAAGACATTATTCTCGAAACATCACAACTTTATTCTCATGAAGTTATTCTTGAAATCAAGATATTTTTAATTGGCACTAAATGCACTGTAAATTTTGTACTATTTAGTTTTGCTTTGTCTGTCTGAATTACAGTTAATTTTAGCTGTGCAAAAGCACTGTACTTGGTGAGGACATAGGTGAGTCTATTTTTCCAGCCCAGAACCACCCTTTGGCGGAAATGCCTTTGGCATCATGTCAGAGGAAACAGTCAAAGACAAGGAAAAAAGCTCAAAAACCTTGAACAACTTTGAATGTTAAACTACGCTAAAGACTCAGTGGTTTATGATTCATATTAATATTTATATGCGGTCTTGAAAAACGTAATTGTCCACAGTCTGATTACACTTTATTGTCACAGGGGTTACTCTTAGTGTGTGGTTGCGTTACGGTGCTTATTTGAGGCTTGCTCTAATTTGCTGAGCATCCTGATTAAAGGGGAGGTCACACTAAATACTATCCAGTCATTACACTGCCCTTTTATTATTCAATAAATTAAAAGAAAATGTTGTGTACAAAGCGTCTTGTGGTCAACAGGGCAAGTTAAGGTCAGCATTGATGGATCACGTGTACTGTATATATGATTAGTCTACTCTGACCATGGCAATCGAGAACAAGGTTCTGACTCTGTCCCACGCTTACACACACACCTCTGCTTGACAACCCAGAAAGGGGCCCCTGAGTAAAAGCCCTCGGCACTGTAAATAACCCTGTTTATCTTGAGGACATCAAACAGATGCTTCACAGCAAGATGAGCAAACCAACTGGGGCTCTGCTGGGGGAAGGTAGGATAGTTAAGGAGTTGTAGATGATTACAATGCCCTTGTACCTCCGGCCTCTACATGTTTGATCGCTCCTATGGGTTCCCCCAACACACAAACAAAGTGGCTACTCGCACTCCTGTTTCACAGCTGGGAAAGTCATTCCATAGGGCCCGTAGAGCATCATCAGATACGCCTTAACAACAGTGGCTTGATGAAGAGCTGCAGCTGAACTTTAACCTCAGGTAGAGCACGCAATCACATATTTACCTGGAGATAAATCTGGAGTAAACACAACCAGAGTCTTCTAAGGCTAAATGGCCCTTACCATAACCAGAACATCAAGTAGACATCAAGGTCACCGAATCAACTGCCCAGAAGAAAAGTTACGAACTGTGTTTGACAAACACCAGGGTTGTGTCACCTGGAGAAGACTAATAAAAATACTTTTTAAAGTTTAAATTACTTTACTCATATTAGTGGTGTAGAAAAAAAAGTGGCCTGACCGCCACATTAAGATCAGATGACTCTTGAAGGTGTAGAATAAATGAATAATGGGTGAAAATATGCCTGTGTATAGGTTGATTCTGCAATGATATCTGTATCTGAAAACCTTTGCTTTTGTGCAGTGCTGCCTCCACACCAATAGGTGGCAGTATAAACTCCAACACCACCATCATACTGGTTGTTTGGGAAGAGAGCCTGTGAAACGTAAACAACATAAGTGTAATGCACCTTTAAGTTTCTCAGTTCCAATGCAACTGGCAAACCATCTGTTGGCTGTGTAAGAAGTTGAAAAGCTCATTTGCCTAAAGTAAATATTTCGTAAACTAATCTGTGAAAATGCCCTTTGACGAATTACATACCTAACAGTTTAGCATTAACAAATAGATTTTCCCTTATTTCAGCAAAGCAAACTTCTGTACAATTTGGCAGCAGTCTTATTTTCCTTCTTGAGTATTTTACGTAATTTCCCAAAGAGTCTCTTAAAATTCATGCCGGTTGGCAAGATCCAAAGGTCTTATAAAATGAGTAAACGGGCAGATTTCTGGGAAGCCTGAAGCGTGTTGACAGCACAGGAGGCTCGTCTGACTCCGCAGCCCGTGAACTCTGTCCCTGTCTGGGATATTGCAATTGATAAGTGTCAGTCATTTGCACAGTGAGGAAGAGAAACAACAGGGGTGTGTGAAATGATCACACTTTGGCTGCATTTCGACCCTCCGCTGAGCTTGCATCTGTTTTACTTCTTTGGCAGTTTAACTGTTAATTGAACTCTGGTGTGTTCACTCTCAAACAAACACATTCACAAGCATCCATGCTGGACGGACAAAACACGTCATGTGGCAGTCACAAGTCTCTCAGTGTTTTGATTAAAGGTAATTGAACCCCAAAATATCTGAGGCAACTTTTTCCCCTTAGTTTCGTCCTCTTTCTTTTCCTCATGCTCTCTTCGCCTTTTCCCCATCTCCCTGACCAGGAAGTCAACCAGAGGTCTTGAGCTTCTTGACGTTAGAGTGGAAGTTAAGTAAGTGTCCAGTGTCCCTGTTAAACACATAGACCTAATTTGAGGAACTCTTCTAACGGCTTTCCAAGCGAAAAGCTGAAAGCAATTCCTTTGTGGAAGTATTTGAATTCCTTCTTGATAAAGGATAATAACACTCAATTAAAAAAAAAAAAAAGCTTGTAGTTACATATAACTGATGAACCACCACCAAGGCTAAATGACTTGCTACTTTAAAATTCAATGAATTTGGTAATCCAAGAAAGCTTGAGCTCAAGAATCCCAGAGCTCATCTTCCAAGAAGAAAATGGACTCTGAGAAAGTTTTTTGCTTGTTTGCATGCAGTATAAATAATATCCTCATCTCCTGAAGCGTAAATGAACCACATTTCTAGCAGTACCAGCTCAATTTCACACATTGTGGCCTTCTGAAATGTGTCAGATATTCATATGTAAAGTGTGTGTTGTATTCTCAGTGTTGCCACAAGGGGCACTAGACCAATAACTGTCATTGGGAAGTAGAGGTCTGCATTCCCGCTGCTCTTTTTTTGCACCGCGGGATTAAATTCCCCAATAAAACGCGGTAGCGGTCGGTAACTCTGGTGTATTTTGAACGGGAGGCGGGCGGTCTAACAATATCCCATTCCCGACGTCCATTTAGAACAGCATATATGCGCTTTATAATTATTGACCACCGGTACAGCTTGCGCTCAGGACTGTTATGCACGCGCTGCACGCATGCTTTTACCGTCACGCGTTTTATTTGTGTGGTCTGTGCACAGCATGTGCATAACGATGCTCAGAGCAGGCTGTACCTGTGATAAATATACGGCCCTCAGACAGAACAGGCAGGTTGTCGATGAGTGACAGAGCAGAATAAGGATGGAGCAAAGTGTGGATGCGCTGTCCTTGAAGGAAGTTCAACTCGGTTTTGTTTATATTTTGCTTAGCCTATAATTTTAAATGAAAGATGTCATATTTATTTATTTTTCTCTGTGACACTTTTCCTACTGTGTTAACAGAAAAATGTCAAACAAATTTAGTATTTTGACAAGACAAATAAAAATAGCTAATAGGCTATTTTTGTACAACCTACATTTTTATTTTTTCTCTCTCTGCGACAGTTTTTCCCTATTGTGTTGTCAATGTTAAACGAATTGTATCCTGACAAGACGAATGCAAATAAGAAATACAATTTTTTACAACATTTTTATTTTCTCTGACACTTTTTTTCCTACTGTGTTGCATAAAATATTAAACGAATTTTGTGTCTTAAGATAATTCATATAAATTTGAGTCAAAGTCAATAAATTCAAGACTCTTGACAAGACGAATAAAATAACATACAATTTTGTGCAGACTACACTTTTATTTGTCAGCCTATCTCTCTTTCTTTCAGTAGCAGAAATTAAAATTTGAGATTCTGGAAACGAGATCTAAATTTAGCGGGAACGGTCGGGTCGGGAAGAAAATTATTCTAAGCGGACAGCGGGTGAACAAAGAGTGAATATATAGCGGGAGCGGGTGGGTGCGGAATAGAACCTTGCAGGAGCGGGACTAAAAAAACAGTCCCGCACAGACCTCTATTGGGAAGCAACAAGAGAATGTTGTATAAAATATTGATATTTAGCAACCCGAATAATGACACATCCGGTTTAATGGCACAGACATTTGAAGGCTATGGCATCATTGAGTACTGAGGCTTTGTACGGAGTTGAAGAATGCATTGGCCAAGCAAACATGTCCGTGTACTTAGAATATCTGGCCTAAACGTTTAAAATTACTTTCTACTTTACACACTGATTTAAATGGGGAAAGTTTAAATCACCCAATATAATTAAGAAATATGACAGTTTTGCTACTTAATAATAATAAAAAAGAAAAAGTCTTAAAAGACTTAAAAAGATTATTTTAAAAACATTTTATAAGAAAAATTATAATATTTTAAAGTAATAAAATAATAAAATAAAGTGTAAAAATAAATAGATAAAAAGAACTATGTACTTCCCTTTGATAAGTGTGTCAAAGAGTCTATAAATGTGTTTGAACTTTATTAAAATGTCTGAAATGTCATCACTAATTGGTTGTTACACATAAAATAACATAAAAAACACGTAAAAAAATATGTAGGCAATTCCATTGCTTACTGCTACTTATAAATTCGTAATGTCCTGAAGGTATGCTGATAAAAAAAAAACATCAAAGACCTTCAAGAAAACCGTAGTCTTGTAGCAAATCAAAAGAACTGAACCAAAAAGTTTTTCTTTCATGATTCTGTCCTCGTTTTGACTTGAGGGTAGAAGTATTCTTTAATACGTCCTTGCAAAGTCTGGAAAAAATGAGTGGAGGAGAGAGGGGGATGAAAGCACAGAGAAGGAGAGGGATTGTAAAAATGGCTGATTTAGGTAAACTTAGTAAAAGACCATAGAGAGAAAGAAGGTGACAAAGCTCTCAGACTTGACAGGACAAACAAAGGATAGGAAATGCTGCCTATCTGCAGTGTTGGGGAAAGTTACTTTTAAAAGTAATGCATTGCAATATTGCGTTACTCCATAAAAAAGTAACTAATTACGTTACTTAGTTACTTTTTATAGAAAGTAATGCGTTACTTTACTAGTTACTTGAAAAAAGTAATCTGATTACGTAACTCGCGTTACTTGTAATGCGTTACCCCCAACACTGCCTATCTGTTTAATTATCCTAATTAGTTCTTAAGTGCTTTACATGGATGGGGGGAGAAAGTTGTGGAGGATGGGGGCTGGACACTGGGAACACTGAAGTGGAACAGAGGGGATTGCCACACAACACAACACAGTGGGGCAAATAAAGTTCATGTAATCAAAACAAGTACAAAAACAGGTCTTTAAAAAAAGCATTTGGATTTGTGTCGTGGTGACAATCAAAAGGCTCCAATGTCCATTCCAATAAGTACGTCACAGGATTATAGGTAATCAGCCCTGACTGAAATGGGGTGAGAGGTCAGAGCTCAATTTGAGCCTTCAGCAGTTCCTTTAGCCTGAAACAGATATTGTTCTACTGAATTAACAGCAGTCTTTGGTGGTTATCATCAATTTTAAGCCAGTGCAACCTAAACCTGTCACTTTGTGGAAAAAGAGTCAATAGGATGTCAGGAGACATCAAAAATGTGCAGAGCTGGAGAGACTCAAAAACATTTACAAACCCTTGAGATATATTAAATTCTTTGTTAATTTTGTTAAATTCATCGATAGGTTAGATCAAGTACTGCTTTTTACAGTGTACACTATCGAACAAAAGTTTGGGGTCAGTGAGATTTTTTATTTAAAAAAATAATAATAATACTTTTATTCAGCAAGGATGCATTAAACTGATCAAAAGTGACAGTAAAGAAAAAATAAAATCTATTTCAAATAAATACTGTTCTTTTGTACTTTCTATTTATCAAAGAATCCTGTAAAAAAAATTCTACAAAAATATCAAGCTGCAGCATTACTGTTTTTAACATATAATAATAAGAAGAAATGTTTCTTGAGAGGCAAATAAGCATATTAGAATGTTTTCTGAAGGATCATGTGACACTGAAGACTGGAGTAATGATGCTGAAAATTCAGGAATAAATTACATTTTAAAATATGTTACAATAGAGTTATTTTAAATTGTAAAAATTGTTCAGAATATTAGAAAATAATTCACAAAACCATTACAAAGATTACTGACCCCAAACTTTTGAATGGTGGTGTACAACTGTGCAACACTATAAAACAAACTTTATATATGTGACCCTGGACGACAAAACCAGTCTTAAGTCGCTGGGGTATATTTGTAGCAATCGCCAAAAATACATTGTATGGGTCAACATTTTTCTTTTATACCAAAAATCATTAGGATATTAAGTAAAGATCGTGTTCCATGGAGATATTTTGTAAATTTCCTACTGTAAATATATTAAAACTTAATTTTTGATTAGTAATATGCATTGCTAAGAACTTCATTTGGACAACTTTAAAGGTGATTTTCTCAATATTTAGATTTTTTTGCACCCTCAGATTCCAGATTTTCAAATAGTTGTATCTCGGCCAAATATTGTCCTATCCTAACAACCCATACATCAATGGAAAGCTTATTTATTCAGCTTTCAGATGATGTATAAATATCAATTTCGAAAAATTGACCCTTATGACTGGTTTTGTGGTCCATGGTCACAAATAGTTGAGAATACATTTTCAACTAACATAGTGTGTCCTTTCAACAAAATACACATGTAGATGAAATTAAATTTAAGAATAATGTGAAAATACATGTGCTAGTAGTAAAAGTCATATTATGACATGCCCTTAAATTAATAACTAATAATTACTGTCTTCAAGTGACCTAATCCTTTTTAAATGCCTCTCAATAATAACGTAGATATGCACGTCACTGATCTAATGACTTCTGGTCTCATATGAAAAGGCGGCTGAACTTCAGAGGAAATGACATAAGCATGGCTCCAAGGATGATTTACCAAATAAGTGCCTGCTGTGGACATAAAAGAGAGAGGTAAGTCATCTACGTGAGTCTTTTCATACTGGGCCATCTGTTTTAGTCCTTATTAGCTTAAATGCAGCATTGATGCCAAGGGTTTAGTCAGAAGAGGGCTGATTTCTTCATTATTTTGGACCATGCATGCTTGAAAAACTGGAAGATTAAGCATGAAGACTCCTTTTTATCCATATAACAGAGACCATATAACAGAGATTAAAATCTAATTACAACAATCTTAAAATTAGACGGCGCACGGATTCTAACCTGCTCTGTCACTGTTGATCAAATTCTGTTAGCGAGAAGCTTGATGATATCATATTCGTATCTGACTTAAGCGAACACTTGCCTGATTCACTCTATAGCGCAGTAGATTATAAAACCTGTGCTTTGCGTGTTACATACTCTTCTGAAGGTGACTAAAACCACTGACAAAGCCAAAAAAGCCATGTTTTATGAGTCTACGTAGTTTTATGCTGACTGGAGAGATCCTGTGTCTCTCTAAAAAACACAAAAATTAAACCTGTGCTTCAGTACCAAATGAACGGCTGATATAAAGCAGGCCACTTTTCAGTCAATTTCAAATTTCCAGTCACTTTCCAGTCATGACCACCAAATAATTCCTCTAATGTTTAATAACATACAGAATTTAACAGGTCACATTTATACTGTACACGCCTTCAGGAACCATTAAATTTCTCAAACTTCAAGGGGACATTGGATGCCCATTTTCCACAAGTTGGTATGATTCTTTAGGGTCTTCATGAAATGTCTGCAACATACTTTGGTTAAAATTCTTCAATGGTTGTGTAAGGCCTAGTCCACACATACACGGGTATTAAAAAATAAAAAAATCTCGTCCACATGAAAATGCAAAAATATGCTATGAAGCACCGTCAAGAGCATGCCAAACCAACAGGTGGCGATATAACCCTAACCGTAAAGCCATGTTGACCAATCACAGACTCGCCTCATGTAAACAAAGGAGATAGTGGCACACAATCCAATGTCAAACAAAGGAGATGACAGCGTGCACTGCGACGTCACAAGCAAAATATCTGGTTTCACCGGCTACACGACAACACTGCAACCGTGTTTCTGAAAATCTTCACCCTGGCAGGAGTTTTCAAAAAGGTTCGGTTTCAGTGACCTGATACTGCATTTGCGTGTGGACAAACAGCCACACCGAAGCTGTGTTTTTGAAAATACCCGTGTTCGTGTGGACAGGGCCTTAAACAACACCCTTTTTACATTGTCAAAAACAGCTCTGTTCACAGCGAGCCGTTTCGGTGCATGTCTCTTTAAACATTTCTCAGCACAATTCAAAATGTACATGCACAAGAATATTCTGATATTAACTGCACTTTGGTCATATTTTATTTATACTCAGGAGCGTCGCTAGGAATTCTGGGCCCTGTGCACTGCATTTGCTATAGGGCCCCCTCAAAATCCCATTCAGTGGGGGGTGGGGGTTCAAATCAAGCCCATCCGGCCCACAAAGTCCCCCGTGAATGTTTTGCTGGGTTATAGGGCCTTCAATTGGAGTAAATAAATGAATAAATAAACCGGATAGAACCAAACAATTATAGATATTACTGAATTCATGGCAAATGCAACAAATGTAATAGAATAATGCATTTTTTGTCACATAGAAATGCACTTGACAGTAAAGCATTGATTTTGAGCTAGAATTGCAGGAAATGTACATGCTTATAAATTCTGTGATCATTTCCTCACCCTTCTGTGGAACACAAAAGAAGATATTTTGTATTTTACCAAACCATTTTGGTTACCCTTGATTTCTACTGTATGGACAAAAAATTCTTGAATTTCTCAAATGATCTTTTATGTTCTACAGAAGAAAGAAATTCATACAGGTTTGGAATTACATGATGTTGAGTAAATGATGATAATTTTCATTTTTGGGTGAATCTCCCTTTAAGAACTTTATTATTTGTAAATAGTAAACACCTAATTTAAGACACTGATATTTATCTTTAATCAGGCTCTTATTGAATCAACATTTTACTTCAATTAAATGAATTAGAACTAAACATTTAAAGAGAAATAAGTTCTTGAGTTTAACTGACTAGTATTAGTAAGATGTGGTCACAAGAAGTAAAACCATGGTCCTCATTACCATGGTTATATGGTTTTTAAAATAAATAATAGCCTAAGTAATAATAAATAATGAAATTTGTAGTTTAAAAAAAAACTAAACATGAAGTAACTACAAAAACACCTTTTATAAAATTGTAATATTCCCCAGTATGTAATAACAGTATAATTTACAATAAATACATTTCTACCAAAACATAGGCTATTTGTACAGTGTTAATAACTGCGAGTTAAATTATGGTGCTGAATGACAAGCCTATTGGCGTTTTCCAATTCATACAGGTTTGGAATGACATGATGTTGAGTAAATGATGATAATTTTCATTTTTGGGTGAATCTCCCTTTAAGAACTTTATTATTTGTAAATAGTAAACACCTAATTTATATAAAACACTGATAGTTATCTTTAATCAGGCTCTTATTGAATCAACATTTTACTTCAATTAAAATTCATTAGAACTAAACATTTAAAGAGAAAGAATTTTTTGAGTTTAAGTGATTAGTATTAGTAAGATGGTGGTCACAAGAAGTAAAACCATGGTCCTCATTACCATGGTTATATGTTTTTTAAAATAAATAATAGCCTAAGTAATAATAAACAATGAAATTTGTAGTTTAAAAAAAAACTAAACATGAAGAAACTACAAAAACACCTTTTATAAAATTTTAATATTCCCCAGTATGTAATAACAATATAATTTACAATAAATACATTTCTACCAAAACATAGGCTATTTGTACAGTGTTAATAACTGTGAGTTAAATTATGGTGCTGAATGACAAGCCTATTGGCATTTTCCAATATACCTCGTCATGCAGTTTCCATTGTCGTGGCTGTTTTCAGCCAGCATCACTACAGAACTTTTAATGTTCTCATATCACACATCTGAAAGGATCAAGCGACTTGCGCTGTTTATCACTTATAAATCGTGGCAGAAGCACAGCGCACGTTCATCAGCGCTGTGTGGGTGACTGATCCCACTCTGCTTTACGCGCTGCTGGCGGATGCATCGGGTAGCGCCGCTTCACACATTTGGAGTATTTGCTTTATGCACTTTCACATGCGCTGTAATTTAAAAACAGTGCCTAATATTGGGGAGGACTCTTTCGCTTCGAGGATCCGTCCACTACTCGACCGGCACACCGGGAATGTCCCGGTGCTCCCGATGGCCAGTACATCCCTGGGTGGTAGGCGATCACGGGCCCCCCAGACCTCTGGGCCCTATCACCCTATGCACTCTGTCACCCTTTCCCCCCCACTAGCGACGCCCCTGTTTATACTGTACATGCATCATCAGTTAAACCATAACCAGACTAATCTAAAATTATGTTTTCTAGTAATCTGAAATATGGGGCATGTAAAAGCCTTACTTAGAATACCTACTGTAACCAAATAATCATTATTTATTTTACTATTCATTAATATTTGCAAATGCCCCGAAGTATGTAATTCTGCCAATGAGAAAAGTCAATAAAAATCGTTTTACGTTTAAAGGAGTAAAGAAATTAACTCAATACAAAAACATATGAAAGCATCATATTATCCTATGTGATGCATCATTCTCTTGTGAACATGAATGACAAATATGGGTTGATCAAATTTGTGTGCAAAGTACTAAAAATGCAGTGCAATACTTGGCAAGATTTATGATTTATATTGTGCATATTAATGGTAGGCCTATCATTTGACTTGAGCACAGCATAGTGATAAATATTGTATGGATTAGGGTAAATACTTTCTGAATGCAGTGTGAAACAAACCTAGAAATAATTGAAGGAGTTAAGAGCTGAGATTTGCCTCTGAGCGGGGGGCCATGCTGGCGACATCCTCTTCTGCTAAGACTTTCAAGCACTTAATTAGTCTTAGACTCTAAAAGGTGACACACGACCTTTAAAAATGTGCTAGTACAATTTCAACTACCGTTAAGGCAATAGCCTGAGGAACAAAAATAGTCCAATAGGGGATTTTTCTTCTTCTTTCAAATTCAATAAAAACTGTTGTTTTTGGACATCTGCCCAGAGCTGTTAAGTGAGCGAGCTCCCTGTGAGCAGCAGCGAGTGGAATGCACTTTGATGCCCACAGGAAATCTGCTGCAAGTCGCGGGGCCTAAACCCATGATGCCAGCACACACTCCTCAGGGGAGTAGGACTATGGATCACACACACACACACACACACACACAAACACACAGGAAACTTTGTGCATTTTTAGATTTTCAAAAAACTTCATTCTGAATGATTTATAAGCCTTTTAAATTACGGGGACACTCAAAATGTCCTCATAAATCACCTTCTCGTTGTAATACCGATGTCATACCCATGTCATTATACAAATTTGTGTCCTCATAAACCACATAAAAATGCACACATACACACACACACACACGCACACACACACACACACACACTACCACACTGGTTTATGATATGATATCAGACTATCAGACTCCTGGAGTAAATGCAGATCTTGTGTCTGTCTACAATGAAATTTACTGCTTTCCAGTGGTTCAATGATCTGGAACATAAATAAATACACTTTAGGTTTTGATTTTACACTGTTGGCTTAGCTGAGAGTCCTATTCAATACATTTTTTATTTAACATCTATCGTACGGCACATTGTAGCAGTAACCACATTTTCCAAGATCTGTACTGTACCTTGTCAACAATTCTGACTTACACCAAATAAAGCTATTTATTTATAATTTTACATGCAATGTTACAAATATAACTTTTATAGTGAATGAACATATAATATTCAAAATGTGTATATTAATAAATCATGCAACTCTTCAAATGAATATTGGTGAAATGTGAATATTGTTAGTGAATATAAAGAATATTCTATTCCTAATAAACTTTTTTTTATTTAAAATTTTTAATTAATAATTTAAACTAATACATTTGCCTTATAACATGCATTGACCTGAATTATATTTTATAAAAATGTAAGCTGTGATTGCTGTGCAACAAAATGTTGTTGCTTTTAATTTTCAAAATATTAGTGTATATTTTGATTAGGTTGACCAGGCCTAGATGGACCAATGCCAACCTGACCTGATGTGGCCTCACCACTGGCTACTGCTAAACAGCCACAAACAATTTCTTTGAATTTTTCACTAAAACACTTTTCGAAAGTACTTTTTTTTTTTCAATTCTGTGTCTCTTCCAAAAGCGGAGTATACAGAGTGTGCAACGAGTGGAATTCAGCAGGGGACGTAATACACAATCTGTTAACGCAGAAAGATTTAGAAGATTGGCTCTTCAGGTTTCCAAACTAAAGCTATTCTTCCAGCATGTGACTAAACTAACCTATTTCAAAAAGACCAGTAGAAGTGACCACAATGAGTTCGCACAGCATTTGATATCATTCTTATGTTCAGCTGGGAGATTGTATCAGTTCAGTTTACTTCTAATTTTTATCACCATCAGTAGAAGTACTTAAGATTTCTCTGAATCTAAAACCTGGTGGGAAGATGTTGGTGTTTGTTGGATCATGCCCAAAGAAAATCAAAATCTGCATGAATTTCTGTCTTGTTCAAAATATTTGTGAGAAATCTTCCTATAGAGAAAAATGCACTAGTCGCACTCTCATTTCTAGCAAATAGAGACATTATTGCCTGGATTTACTTACTAATATTATTTGATTATTAATGTTTTTTGTCCCCAGAGAGTGAGGGAGCAGATGGATGACGTGTGCAGAGATTTCAACATGGTGTGCTCACTTTAAAGTTTGTTCAAGTAAACCAACAGTGACACAATTGTTTGTAAAACAAAATCACACCAAATGTTGCTGTTTGTCCTGAAGTGTCTATTTTTGGATACTTTGTGAATCAGAATATACAAGCAGAGACTGTTGACAATATGACAATTTGTTAAATTATTTGCACGTTTGGTTTATTTTTTCATTGAGTTATGTGCATAATTCTATGCTTCATTATTCAGCCATTATGTAAACCCACTTCTAGGAAACAATTTTCATACACAGGAAACTTTGTGCATTTTTAGATTTTCAAAAAACTTCATTCTGAATGATTTATAAGCCTTTTAAATTACGGGGACACTCAAAATGTCCTCATAAATCACCTTCTCGTTGTAATACCGATGTCATACCCATGTCATTATACAAATTTGTGTCCTCATAAACCACATAAAAATGCACACATACACACACACACACACGCACACACACACACACACACACTACCACACTGGTTTATGATATGATATCAGACTATCAGACTCCTGGAGTAAATGCAGATCTTGTGTCTGTCTACAATGAAATTTACTGCTTTCCAGTGGTTCAATGATCTGGAACATAAATAAATACACTTTAGGTTTTGATTTTGCACTGTTGGCTTAGCTGAGAGTCCTATTCAATACATTTTTTATTTAACATCTATCGTAAGGCACATTGTAGCAGTAACCACATTTTCCAAGATCTGTACTGTACCTTGTCAACAATTCTGACTTACACCAAATAAAGCTATTTATTTATAATTTTACATGCAATGTTACAAATATAACTTTTATAGTGAATGAACATATAATATTCAAAATGTGTATATTAATAAATCATGCAACTCTTCAAATGAATATTGGTGAAATGTGAATATTGTTAGTGAATATAAAGAATATTCTATTCCTAATAAACTTTTTTTTATTTAAAATTTTTAATTAATAATTTAAACTAATACATTTGCCTTATAACATGCATTGACCTGAATTATATTTTATAAAAATGTAAGCTGTGATTGCTGTGCAACAAAATGTTGTTGCTTTTAATTTTCAAAATATTAGTGTATATTTTGATTAGGTTGACCAGGCCTAGATGGACCAATGCCAACCTGACCTGATGTGGCCTCACCACTGGCTACTGCTAAACAGCCACAAACAATTTCTTTGAATTTTTCACTAAAACACTTTTCGAAAGTACTTTTTTTTTTTCAATTCTGTGTCTCTTCCAAAAGCGGAGTATACAGAGTGTGCAACGAGTGGAATTCAGCAGGGGACGTAATACACAATCTGTTAACGCAGAAAGATTTAGAAGATTGGCTCTTCAGGTTTCCAAACTAAAGCTATTCTTCCAGCATGTGACTAAACTAACCTATTTCAAAAAGACCAGTAGAAGTGACCACAATGAGTTCGCACAGCATTTGATATCATTCTTATGTTCAGCTGGGAGATTGTATCGGTTCAGTTTACTTCTAATTTTTATCACCATCAGTAGAAGTACTTAAGATTTCTCTGAATCTAAAACCTGGTGGGAAGATGTTGGTGTTTGTTGGATCATGCCCAAAGAAAATCAAAATCTGCATGAATTTCTGTCTTGTTCAAAATATTTGTGAGAAATCTTCCTATAGAGAAAAATGCACTAGTCGCACTCTCATTTCTAGCAAATAGAGACATTATTGCCTGGATTTACTTACTAATATTATTTGATTATTAATGTTTTTTGTCCCCAGAGAGTGAGGGAGCAGATGGATGACGTGTGCAGAGATTTCAACATGGTGTGCTCACTTTAAAGTTTGTTCAAGTAAACCAACAGTGACACAATTGTTTGTAAAACAAAATCACACCAAATGTTGCTGTTTGTCCTGAAGTGTCTATTTTTGGATACTTTGTGAATCAGAATATACAAGCAGAGACTGTTGACAATATGACAATTTGTTAAATTATTTGCACGTTTGGTTTATTTTTTCATTGAGTTATGTGCATAATTCTATGCTTCATTATTCAGCCATTATGTAAACCCACTTCTAGGAAACAATTTTCATACCTCTCGGGATTTTTAAATTGAGTGCCATAGCATTGTTATAGCTCAAATAATATTCCAAGATTTCCAGACAAGCATTCATGTAAATTTTTTCATTACAGACATTCCAACTGTATTTTTTATGACAGGCCTAATGGAGTTGGGTTTTGATTACACCTAATTTCACCTTCACAGATTCACTATCATGCATCTGTAGAACAAAAACTGCTGCTCGTTTTTGGCCAAACACAGTGGAACGACTGTGCATTTCCTCAAACTATTATTCCAGCAACATTCCCAGAATAACATGTTTAACCACTGAATTTTCATAATACATTTTCCTTTGTTTCGAGTGAAGATTCCTCATGCCATCTTTGAGTCTAGCCACAAATATTTCTACAAGATTCAAACTGTTTAGAATCAAATATACAATGAAAAAGAGATCTTCTGTGATGACTTCAGGAATAAATATCCAATACAACATCTGTTATGTGAAAAACAGACACATTATTCCCTCTCTCTCTCTCCCACATACAAAAACCAATTATCCGGTTGTGACCGGTTGTGAATTTAACTTAGTATTTTTAGTCATCAGAAACAGATAAACTCATTATTTCAAGTTAACACATCAACAACAGACAGATAGATAGATTCAAACTGCATGAAGGAAGCCAATTCTTAAATTCTGAGTTTTCCCAACCCTATTTCTCTCAGAGTCTCATCCTCTCTCTGTCCATCTGAAGATCTCTCGTCTATGTCGGTCATGACTCACAGACTACACCTCTCCCAAGTAAGGCTGCTCTCTGGCAGCTGCGGTGTAAAGTAATCACAGGTGAGGAAACAAGATCCAAAAGCCTCTCTTCCTGTCAGCAGACACGTCAAGGTGAACTTGGAACTCCTTAAATAACCAGCAGCACGACCCTTTCACCTGACCCCGTTGTGAGGATCAGAGGAAGCCTCTTGTTTACAAGAGCATTAAGGCGTTTTTAACTGTAACTGCTAGAGCGTTTTTTCTTTTCTTCTTCTCTTGTGCTGTTCGAGAGATAGTATCAACTGGTTTTAATGTACTGGGTTAATTTGAGCACTGTGAGGTTGCTTCTAATCTTTCTGTGTATCTCTCTCTCTCTTACCAACACACTTTGATCCAGTCCTGAGGGTCTGCATTGGTCTGTCATCAGGCAATGCATTGGGCGTTCTCTGAGTTCCCAGAATGCCATGTGCTGTGTGCACCATGTCCCTGAGGGAACTCTGACACTGTGTGCCATATGCAGTGCAACAGCCATAATGCAAGAACATTACACTGTATTCTAACAAGTGTGACACAATAAAGCAACAAGTGATAAAAAGCCATTTAATTCCAATGTTTCTGTACCACAAAAACCAATGAGCTGCAAAACATTTTGTATGTTTTCTATTTGTGAGGGTAGCTCCACCCACAATGAAATCTTATTGGTCCAAAAGCATTTTCGCTTTCAGCCAAGAAAAACAATTCTGTCTTTAGACTAGCTATAGTGTTATAAACAGTCGATACTGACATTTTAAAAATGTAAATATACCAGCCTTTCTGAAGTACCAGACTAGTAGTATCGCGTCAGTCTGGTACCCGCTGATGGGCAGCTGCTTTCAAACACTCCCATGTGTATTTGTGTGAGAATTCTTTTAAGAGCATCAAAGGTTTCAATTCACAACTTGTTTTTGCGGCTTTGAGCAATGTAGCCAATCACAGTTATCTGTTGAGCATGTGAATGCGATGGCCAATCAGAGCTGTTTAAGAATCAACTCAATAACGCTCAAAATGTTTTTTTGTTTTGCACAAGTTCACACTTGTGAATCCTTTCCAACAAAGCATAAACTCTATGTAAATAAATAAATAAAAATTGTTGTGTAGCATAGACAGCTTCATTGATTATAAAGGGAGTTTTTGCAAGAGTGAGGATGTGCTGAACTGAAGTGATTGACAAATTCAGTTATAATAAAGGACGCGCTCTTTGCTCGCTATCTATAAGTGACCCATTCAAAATAAGAATAAAAGTCTTATTTTCCATGCTGCCAACTAAAAAATGCAAAGTTTTGGGAGCGACAACTGTATTTAAATACATGATTGCATCCTAAATTGTCAATGATTGACAATGATGACTATAGCAATGGAGAGGACAAGAAAAATCTGATGTCAAAATAGATCCATTCCATTATAATGTTTTCCATAATGTGTTCCGTACAACAGATCTGATGTAATGTTATAATGTATTACTTACTTATTTTTTTACATATTCAAATAGTCAAATAAAATAATAGTTTCAAAAGTTTTTGTTATGGTACCAATTCTTTTTTTTTTTTTTGTATTGTGACAACCAGTTAAACATGGAAATATTAGTCTTTTTAAGGTTTGTTTTGGGTTATGTACAAACCTCAATGAGTTGAGAACAGCCTCTCCCACAAATTATATCTCTTTAATATCTCAGTAGTTTGTCCAAGACAGCAACGATATTAGAGACTTTTGGCTGATTCTAATGAGAAAATACCCTAGTAATCTCACTAGAATTTCAGAAGATACCACAACAAGGTCTCAAACTGTGCTCAAACTTGCCAAGAAACCAAAGTACGCAGTCAAAAGATCTCAAATATTTCTCACCAAATTCTCCTAGAGCTATGCTAGGCATCTGCATTTTATAGTACTCCTGCTGTTTGTCAACAATTCATTTGTGTCTATTTTTATTTCTACTAAGTCATATTAAGAAAACATTTGAGTTGATACTTAACTGAAATGTAACTGAGAACTCAATTACCCACTTTTTTCCTCTTGGCTATGTTGTGCTTTTTGGGATGATGGGGATGTTAAATATGGCAAATATGTCATACATCAAGTTCCCGGAGTCTAGCTCAGATTACACACGCTAGATATGGCTTCTCTTCGGACTGCATCCAGGTAAACTGTCGAATGTCACTTCCTGCAGTGAAGCTTGGGGCTTTAGAGGCCTCTCACCCTTCCTGTTGTACTCGTGATTAATCCCATGCAATGAAATCCATCGTCCCACTCTTTATGGCACCTAAAACAATCCAACAGAGGACCAACAGAGAGGTGTCTGTGATGCACACGTTTAAAGATAGCACTCTTACTCAATCCCTTACGACCCCTGGTGACACAACTAAAGCCACCAATGCTGGTCTGCGGTCGGAATCCAGTCACAAAGACGCTAAATCCTTCAGGCAGTTGGGTCTTTGGTTTTTCAGAAATAAGAGCAGTGGAGGATGTGCGGTACATAGAAGCCAAGAGGGTAGCCGTCTCTTTCTTTCTCTCTGTTTCCTACTACTATGTCCAAGAAAGTGCCATTCAGCTTCTCGGGAAACAATGTGTGGATTCAAGAGTGTTCTGGGCGCTTGGGCCTGGATTCAATCTAACTGTCATGGGAGTTTTCCTGTACACTGACAAAGCTGTTGGCAGTAAGCGCCTCTGGGATCATTTTTACAAATCTCTGCTAGAACAAAGAGCATCATATCCATCAGTATGCCACAATTGTCTACACAGTTCATTCACACCTCGAGCAGCGTGCATTTGGTTTTCACGTCACCGTGACCCTTCGATACCAGTGAAGAGGCTGGGCAGATAAACACCTTGTTCCAAAAACATTTTTTTAGAGCTATAAATCATGGTCGTTATGTATACATTCTACGTTCTTGTTTTCTCTGATGACTAAATAGCGACAATGCCTCAGTTGCCTGTTAACAGAACTGTCACACATCCAGCCATCTATGATAAGCTGCGGATGACATTTTTTTTAATAATGATGTTTATACATACACATCTGTTCAGAGGGTCACAGCTAAACAACACGCACACTGAAAATTTACCCAAAACACTTGTAAACTAGTGGTGCTTAACTGGTTTTACCAAGCAGCAACTCAACAAACAAACAACTGTTTATCGTACAGAAGTAAACAAAATCAAAGACATAAATTTACTTAAATATTTATTAAAGTGTTCATTTCAGCTGGCTTGTTTGAGTGTTTGGTTTCTAAATGTCTTCTCAATGGTTTCATGCTCTTGGCAGCTAATAAATCACCACACAAATCACACTGTGGTTGAATAAATCATGTTTATCCTTGCTGCAAGTAAACCCTTATTAATATTATCTGGACCATATTTGCTTTTACCTTGGATGCTTTTGTTCATGTCACGCAACCTGCCATGTTTACATCTGTCTATTATGATTCTCATAATAGTTAAAATATCCAGGTTTAAATTATTAATGAAAACATACAGTGGGTATCACCCCCCTTTAAAATAATCACATTTTGTATTTTGCCTCATCCATTTTTCCTTCTATCCTGACAAGTGCTCCAGTCCCTGCTGCAGAGAAACTCCCCCATCACAGGATATTATCCCCTCCGTGCTTTACTGTAGGAATGCTGTTATTTGGATGGTGAGCTGTATTGGATTTCCACCCGACATGTTTGGTGT
>NW_015557179.1:2404273-2414720 GCF_001515605.1 Sinocyclocheilus anshuiensis | reverse complement strand
CTGCCGATGACATTTTTTTTAATAATGATGTTTATACATACACATCTGTTCAGAGGGTCACAGCTAAACAACACGCACACTGAAAATTTACCCAAAACACTTGTAAACTAGTGGTGCTTAACTGGTTTTACCAAGCAGCAACTCAACAAACAAACAACTGTTTATCGTACAGAAGTAAACAAAATCAAAGACATAAATTTACTTAAATATTTATTAAAGTGTTCATTTCAGCTGGCTTGTTTGAGTGTTTGGTTTCTAAATGTCTTCTCAATGGTTTCATGCTCTTGGCAGCTCCACACAAATCACACAAATCACACTGTGGTTGAATAAATCATGTTTATCCTTGCTGCAAGTAAACCCTTATTTGGACCATATGGACCATATTTGCTTTTACCTTGGATGCTTTTGTTCATGTCACGCAACCTGCCATGTTTACATCTGTCTATTATGATTCTCATAATAGTTAAAATATCCAGGTTTAAATTATTAATGAAAACATACAGTGGGTATCACCCCCCTTTAAAATAATCACATTTTGTATTTTGCCTCATCCATTTTTCCTTCTATCCTGACAAGTGCTCCAGTCCCTGCTGCAGAGAAACTCCCCCATCACAGGATATTATCCCCTCCACTGTAGGCTGTAGGAATGCTGTTATTTGGATGGTGAGCTGTATTGGATTTCCACCAGACATGTTTGGTGTTGAGGCCAAATAATTCAATTTTAGTCTCATCTGCCTCAGAATCTTCAAGGTGTTTTTTGGCAAAGCTCAGTCATGACTGCATGTGGCCTTTCTTTAGCAGTGGCTTTTTTCTTGCAACCCTCCCATACAAGCCACATTTGCGGTGCAGTGCACACAATGATCACTCTTTGTCATAAATTCCTGCAGCTCCTTCAGAGTTGCTGTAGGTCTCTTGTTCGCCTCTCTGACCAGTTCCCTCCTGACTCTTTCATCCAGTTTAGAGCGACGTCCTGATCCAGGGAGGGTCTGTGTTCAACCAAATACCTTCCACGTCTTAATAACAGACTTCACTGTGCTTCTAGGCATTGATAAATCCTTTGACATTTTTTTGTATCCATCTCCTGACTTGTGCCTGTCCACAACTTTATCCTGGAGATCTTTTGACAGTGCCTTGCCACCCATAGTTGATTGTTTGCTTCAGTTGCACTACCAAGGACTGAAATGCTCCAGGAAAGCTCTTTTCAGAAGGTGATTAGCTACACCTGATTGAGTTTACAAGTCATTTTTAGGAGGGGGGTGATTTCCAATTTGTTTTCTGTTTTTTTATTTATTTTTTTTTTCTGAAATGTTGGTGTTACATCTTTCACATGGATGTTATAAGTTGCACCGAGTAAATACAGCTGGATAAAACAAAAACTGTGTCCGTCTTCACTTCAGGCTGCAAAGCAACAAAATGTGATTATTTTAAAAAGGTTTAAAAAATATTATATTCTATACCCACTGTACACCATCACAGCATTTATTCTAGAGCAACATGTCACTGTAAGTAAGAGGAATTTACTTAAGCAACTTATAAGAATATCAGTATAAGATATTAAAAACCAGAACGTGGAAATAACATCTCTAAAACAGTGCCAAATATTCTAATAGCTAGGGTTGAGTGATATATTAAAATAAAATTTATTGTAACAGCCAATCACTGAAGCACTGTATCATGAGCTGCAAGCGTGTAAATGAGCAGTGCTGCATTTCACTCAGAAACCTTTATTTATTCGCCAGCAAACTGCCTAAATAAAAGTTAGATGGTTTGACAATGGAAATTTACACATAAATATTATTGTAATTTTATATTTATACAATAAAATAAAATTATTTATTAAATACTTTATTTTGTATTTTATAGTGCTATACTATTATTACAATATATTTCTTATTTTGTTTAATATGTTAATATTTGTTTAACATTTTTCATATTGAATGAGTCAAAAACAGTTGGAATGAGATTTTTTGTTTTTGACGTTTTGTTTACTTCATTGTTACTGAAAGAGGTGTACCCATGTGTGAAGACTCAATCAAAGGATCAAGGGATGGTTCACACAAATAAAGAAAGAAAAGAAAAGAAAAGAAAAGAAAAGAAAAGAAAAGAAAAGAAAAGAAAAGAAAAGAAAAGAAAAGAAAAGAAAAGAAAAGAAAAGAAAAGAAAAGAAAAGAAAGAAAAGAAAAAGAAAAGAAAAGAAAAGAAAAGAAAAGAAAAGAAAAGAAAAGACAGGTGCAGATGCACACCCCAATTATTCTAGATTGATTTTTATTTCCCCCAAACATAGCTATTCAAATCATCTGGTGAAAATACCTGTAGTCTTTTATAGCAACATATATTGCAGAAAAACAAAATATTGCAATTTTAGTTGTTTACAGTAATGTGCAGCCCTATAATCTACACAGGCTTATTCATGCCTGCAATGTAAAGATGACTGAGATGGTGAATAGCTTTCTTCACAGTAAGAATGTGTGGCACTGTTACTGCTTTAGTGCTGAAATGTGCAGTGCTGGAGGGTAAACAGTTGCGTGTATGAACCGACGCTGACTTTGTTAATAAAAACAATACTTGGAGGATTTTCGAGTGAATGAGAATGAGCCAAATGGGTTTTTAAACACGAGTTGAATGAACTTAACCTCTGAAGCCCTTTGGGATTCGCAAAATCAGAAAAAATAAACTCAGTTGGATGTGTTGAAACATTCCCCAAGCCCATATGCCAGCTGTTTTGAGAGCGTAGTAGCACTGCAAGAGAAACAGGCTCGGCCTAAACACAGAATTTTAAAAAATATTGTACAAAAATTATGTATAAAACCACCAGGTACTCTTACAGACAATCATCTTCACTTAAATACACCAAGCCAAGAATAATAATACTGTCCTTGGGCTGAAAGGCACATGTAACACATAGCATTCTTTATGTACTTGGAAGAGGAAGCACTAACTATACGCTAAAGCACTATTTTGTTGATGGGTCCATACAATTATACCTTTGTGGATAGAAAAGTTACTACACCTCAACTGTAGCTTAAACATAAAATCAATGCTATACGTATTTAAGCGAGTATGTGCATTTGATGGAGTCACAGACTATTACCCACCACTGAGCACTCAAAATAAACAATGGAATGGAAGCCATCTGAACACTGCGTGCTGGAATGATTGACAAGCGGCAGCTGGCGTCATGGTGAGCAACATATATGCGGACACTTCCTTGCATACACATAGTATTTATACACATGCATTATAAAAAATATGCACAATGTATACAAACTGTACTTTCATTGCACTGTATCTACAGTCAATTCAGCTCAAAAAGGATAATTTTATGCTGATACTTTGCCTGGTTTACATCAAATGGTTGAAACGAAGTAAAAGTGCAGACTGTATTGCAAGATCAGACCCTCTCCCATGGCACAGCAATAAACAACCAACACGGCCATTATCTAGGATGCCTGCTGTTAAACGGTCCCCACACCTGGTTCAAAAGTACCTATCCAAGTCATGTCCATTTTAAACTGATTTCACTACGCTGTCTGAAGTCATTTCCCACTCAGTTAACACAACAATGACTAGTACTGACTAGCCTAATTAACAAGGAGATGTCTGTACCATCTGGCCTGGTTCTCAGAGATGTGTAAATTCACACACACACACAAGCACAGGCTATAACACAAGAGTTGTCTAATGACTGAAATCTGGAGGTTATGTTAGGGAAGCAAGTTAAAATGTAGCTGATAGGAAGCTTCGCTTTTAGTAGAAAAAGTGTGACGGACTTGAGGCCATTGAGGCCATTTTAATTTGTTAGTCGTACGCTGTGAACCTTGTTGACTGTTCCCTGCGCTCAGGAATGGCAAGATGACGCCATCCCAACACTCTGGCTTGCATCACGACCCGCTCAAACACAACTTGAAATCAATGACTGCCAACACCAGCCGAAAATATAACTGCACATGTCACCACAGCAATGCCAGTCCGAGGGCACCAGTGAACGGGTTGGGGAAAGGAGACTCTTTTCACTCATTTACATTACATTGGAAATGAAATCTAGTCAACAGTGATCACGTCTC
Organism: Sinocyclocheilus anshuiensis; assembly: GCF_001515605.1. Classification (NCBI taxonomy): domain Eukaryota; kingdom Metazoa; phylum Chordata; class Actinopteri; order Cypriniformes; family Cyprinidae; genus Sinocyclocheilus; species Sinocyclocheilus anshuiensis. The sequence continues at coordinate 2,410,656 of NW_015557179.1, read as the reverse complement.
TATCCTGGCAACAATAGTATCTCTTCACGTACCTGCAGACAAGAGACTATTTTGTGGAAGGAAAGCACAAAAGGCTTAACCGCAAGATACATTCAACTGCATATCAGATGTAGCAGGAGGAGCACACTATCACAGGTGTGTAGAGATCGAGGAGGGGTGAGCTGTGGATGAATGGGGTTAACGGACATACCTGGTGGACAGATGCAGTTATGAGGTGCATCCCGAGCCGCCCGGATCTTCGGTAGACGTGCTGCTAATTTCTGGAAATAAAAAAACAGGACATTTGAAGTCAGCTGTGCAGAAATCAACCACATTGTATGTAAGGTAAAATAAAAAAGCTAGTGTAGTTGGTGTTAGTTTGTTAGTCTTTATTTGTTATTCATGCAAACAAAAAATATTGAAGTACACAAACCAATATCATAAAATATTATTATTAAATAACATCATAATATATAACCACAAATAAATTATTAAAATATGTAGAAAATATTTTAAACATACATTAAATACATAAATATATTACATGACATTTGAAATATATTAAAAAGAAAACTCACTGAAAAGCTATTTTTGAATTGACCTAAGAAGCTTAAACATATTTGGCGCTCCGACCTTCACCAGGGGCACAACTTCTATTGTTTCTGCATAGCTTTGGAGCCGTTCGCTCTTTTAGCAGCGTCATGTCTGTGTGCAGTGAGGGGACTGACAAGTGATGCATTAGTTTAACAATGTATGTGTGCATACTAGGTCACTTTTTGAAACAAACTGAATTGGTTACATTGAAACTCCAGGGTAGTGCAGGTATCAAAGTGAACACTTAATTCTAGATGAACAGGATTTAAAGAACAGTTGGTGCTCTTTAAAAAAGGAAATTTCCACAAAAGTGATATTAAACAGAGCTACTACTGTATGTTTAGCCAAAACTTACAAAACCGCAGCTAAAATAGACATGCCCACTGTATGCAGTGCCTTTTCGCTGGTAGAACAATCACTGACTGGCTACATTTATGACTGAATTGTAAAGTTTGTCAGGTGTCTGCAGTGTGGTACTATAGGTCATGCCCTCTCCTCTAATATTGAAACACTGAAGGTAAATAATTCTGGGGCTGCTATCGGACATTTTTCTTGCCATAGTTTATATATATATTACCCAATGATCGTTCCAGGGCTTTATTTGATTGATACTGGCAAACCCTCTTCCCAGCTGGAGAAGTCTTTACTCAAACAGCTCTCAGACACTACAAGCTATTGTAGCAGTTTTTCCACACTACTGAACTACAGATATTGTTAAACAGAAAGTGCTAATGGAGGTTAAGAAGAAAAGGAAAACCTAAAGAACGCTAAAATGAAAATATACTGTACGTGACAGCAGGGTTAAACAACAGACAGTTGTTCTGCAAGCACAGAAGCCGTGGAAAATGCATTACAATTTGGAGGGAACCTGTACTGTGTGTAAACTGCTTTTCCACAGGAGCAATATCCAGGGATAATGCACACGCATTAAATGCCAAGGCTTTAACTCATGATTTTCCAGTGCTGCATTCCTAAGTTATGTCCAAATAAAAAATTTTTTACATCAAACCATGGGAAAGTGCATCACATTTCACTTAAATTTGAGAGCTCTCATAAACAATAATGCAGTGTCACAATGAGCAAACAATAGCCTGTGATGAAAAGTTAGCATGAAGAGTTACACTGACGGGAAGCACCTAGAACAAGATCTAAAGAAACAAAGACTTAGCTTTCATTTTGAAGCACATTAAGTTACTGAAGCATTTAATTCTGGTAGGGTGTGTTCCTTTATGCTTGAATAAAGGTGTTCTTAAAGTCAACATGAAATCAACAATGACCCTATTTACTTTCTTAATACGCATCTCTGGTCTTATTGTGCACGATTAATCTGTGCACTATATTCCAAATAGAAAAAAAAAAGTTTATTTTTGTAATCTTTCATCAAAAAGTAATAACTTGCACCCCTCTGAAATGACTCTCCTTTTCAGCTGATGTGACGAAGAATGTTTTTCAACCATCTGGCTTTATTTTGGAATGCAACACCCACTTTTCACAATCCAGTCAAATCTACCTCTTGTCCTGTCCGCATTTTTTCTCATAAAATACCTCATTAAAACTTGTGAAAAATTATTACACTCTTAAAAACAAAGCTTATTTATTGGCATCTATGGTTCCATTAAGAACTTTTAACATACATTGAACCTTTCCATTGGACAAAAGGTGGAAGAGGTTCTTTAAATGATTAAAATGTTCTTCACACTAAGAAAAAAATGGTTCTTTTAAGAACTGTTTGCTGAAAGGTTCTTTGGGGAACCAAAAATGGTTCTTCTATGGCAGCGCTGTGCAAACCCTTTCTTGGACCATTTATTTTTATCAATGTATTGAAGTAAAATGGTTTGCGAAAACCTTACCACTCCACAAAAGGCTCTTTATAGTGGAAAAATGGTCTTTAGATGATTAAAATGTTCTTCACACTAAGAAAAAAATGGTTCTTTTAAGAACTGTTTGCTGAAAGGTTCTTTGGGGAACCAAAAATGGTTCTTCTATGGCAGCGCTGTGCAAACCCTTTCTTGGACCATTTATTTTTATCAATGTATTGAAGTAAAATGGTTTGCGAACATGTTTCATGCTGACTTTAAGATGACGTGATGTAAATGGTGAGGTTGCGGTCATGGCATGAGACAGCTGATGTCCCAGTGATTGCAGGGATAGGTTGGGAGGGAGGAGAAATTCTCTGCCTCCCAGCTTCAATGGTAACATGATGCCCAGTATTTGATCTGGTTTTAACAATCTATTTTGAAAGGATGACACAACATTTTACAATTCCAATGTCTGATTACTACTAAGACCCCAGACTTTGAGCCTGCAAGCCTAGCTCTATCGCTCTTTCCATTTCTTTCATTCTCTACTTCATTTAGCTACTTTCCCTCTTAACAGATCTTGATTTCACCCCTAAAGGCACGTTCTGTCATAGATTGTGAAATCAGCACCATTCTAACCTTCAACAGGCACTTCCAATGTATATGTTTCTCAGTTTAATGGAGTCATATACATGCAATTTTATGGTGACGCTGAAACATTGGTTGTCAATATGCCTATGAGAAACATCTGCCCTTGATAACAGAACACCCCTGAGATAAACACATTTCAGATGCTTTTCAAAGGTCCGTCAGTATTAAACAAAACTGAAGCCTATTTTAGCTTTTTTTTTATTACATTTAAGCACATTTTCCCGCAAAACTCTCATTACTGTAATGCATGTGGACACTTTACTTTTTGCAATTGCCATTATTCTGAAGGACGACTCTCATTACATTCTCGTTACAATAATACTGTAATTCTTTATCCGTGTTTTGCATTACGTAAAGTATGGGTGATGAAATATGCCTAATTGTCATGTTACAATGCCTGAAAGGTGCCTATTTTCTAATAAGCAAATCAAATTCATATTTTTATGACCTGGATATGTTCTTGACAGATTTCAGCAAGATCCACCTGTAAATGACTCAACATTATGCAGATACTGAATTCACACTCAGCCTCAGATTGACTCACACTTGGCTGCCTCTACTTCAGACTGCATAGTCTCATTAACATACTGAATATTCACCTCCGTCATCCTCTGCAGACTATTTTACTTTATGAACCACAGATAGTGAGATGGCAGCCTTTCCCCAAAATTCAACCCAAGATACTTTTAACACCTCAAATATTTTACATGCAGCTAGGTGATGAACCACCAGAGGCCATTGTGAAGGGACCACTGCCGCAGGCAATGTACTGTATATATATTATTATATTATATATGTATATATATATATATATATATCGCTTTTCTCCACCTCACCACTTCAAGCTCAATCTTATTCTACACAGATGCCGTGCTCGGTCAGCGCTAAAGCTGGCAAGAGCCCTAACTGCTTGATTGTTGATTTAAAACAGGTGGTCATATGGTGACACAATGTGTTCAGCAGGTCTTGCATGCTGCAAATAATAGTTTTGCTAAACAACAACAGTCATATCTTTCAGTAGCAGATATATAAATCACTGAACAGACTTTCTTAAAATTCAGTCAGCCAAGTGTGGATAATAGGGGGTTATCTACCGGATCACATCAATTATGTGTACTTTTATTAAGGCATCTACACTAATTGATGTGTCAAAATGGCAGCAGGAAATTTTGGCAATATGACTCTGTTATTTATAGACACCCATTCTAGAGCAATGCTAAATAGGATGTGAAAAATGTAAGCTATGTAAAAGAGTCTGATCTGACACTGACATTTGAAGAGCTACAGTACCAAGCAAACTTAATTCAATAATCAGGATTTAATAATTTATATATATAAATTATTAGTTAAAATATTAACTAATATGTTTATTTAGAGTCAGTATAGAAGATATGTTCTCAGTTAAACAAAAAACGTAGTTAGTAATTAGTTATTTCTTTATTTTCTGCGTTTTATCTCTATTAGATTTTAATCAATTAAAAAAGGAGTAACTGAGATAAACGAGAAAAAAATAGCAATAAACGCAGTAAAAGACAATACAAACAGACAACAAAGCAAACAAAGCAATTAAATAATACCAAATAATAATTAATAAACAGAACTAAACACAAGCCCAAAAAAGTGGGTACAGCAATCAAAAAGTAATTATTTTGATCATGAGCGTTTGAAAGTCGGCAGAGCTCAAACTGTGCGCACTGAAAGTACCCTACCTAAACAAACGAGGGCCAATAAACAAACTAATATACGGACGAGGAGCTTGAGAGCTTAGCTCGTCAGTTTCGATATTTTATCACACCTGAACGTAGTTCCAGAAACATCCTCATCTTCCACCTCAAACTCTCTCTGCTCATTTAACTTTCTGAACAACGCACTTCTAACCTCTCGTGGAAGACAACACTTCGACAAGATGGGACAACGTGAACTTCTCTTTCACTCTGTCCTCGCACTCATGACTCAAGCAAACAGCTTGTATAAGTATGACTTGGTGTTATTGCATCCACAGACAAATGTCTGGAGAATAAAAGTCACCGCTCACCTCCTCTAATATCTGATCCAGTCGACTCCACAGGACGGGCTCCACCTGTTCCAGAGAGATCCAACTGGAGATACGAGGATCTCTGTCCTTTTCCAAACTGAGCACCCTGGACTGCAGATCTGATGTCCTCAGGTAAAGCAACACACAAACTCCAAACGAGATCAAACACACGCAGATTGCACACACGTCCTTCCAGTTCGTCAAAAGGCGCTTTTGGCAAGGATGCTGAACGCAGGTCCTCTCCCGACTGGAATGAGGTGATACTCGCAATTTCATGTCCTCCATGTCTGTGAGACTTATGTAGGCAATTTGATGTTTATCCAGCACTTTATCACGCTGAACGGGGGTCGTGCTCAAATAAACTGATTAAAGTTCTCCTTTCACTCAATTAAACCGCTTTTCACGTGAAAATATCAATCTTCAAAATTACCTCAACAGAGGCATGCTGCTCATACAAGTGCATGGAGATGACTGTTGAGTGATCTCCGGCTCTAGTGGGAGTCCGTGTGCTTGAGTCGTGCCATTTGACGGGTTTGTCTGACTGCTGCGTGCTTGAGTCTCTCTCAGAATGAAACCTGACACACACTACGCGGCTGTGCAGCGCTCACCACGGGACCCTTCGCTTCTCTGTCGCCGACAAGCCCCTCCTTTCGGTTTATTTAGGCTAAACGGTAGGGCGGGATTCACGGAGGAGCTGACCCCGGCTTTAATCCGGCTTTGGAGAACGATATTTTTAGGTGCCTCGCTGAATCAGTGCGTAAAGTGGACATGATCACCACACAATTATTGAAGAAACAGAAACTGTTTCTTCAGCCACACGTCTAGACCCAAGGTGCGAATTAAGAAGGTGTTTTCAAACTATGTTTCGGTTACCAAAATATAAAACTACAAATTAGTCAAAGAACGAGCGTGCATCAACTTCCCAATACCAAAAACTAATGGAATTGGCCACACTCCAGAGGAACTTGAATAAAGAGGAATTGATGAATTACAGTTGGAAGAAATTCAACAGGTAATGAATGGCCTTCTGAGAAATGAAGTGGTTATTCCCCTGGTTTGTAAAGCCATTTAAATGTATGTCTGTCTGTAAGGCCTATAAAACCTTCAAACTTCAAGCCTTTTGAAACTTTTTTTAACCTTAAAGGGGTCATATGATGCGATTTCAATTTTTCCTTTCTCTTTGAAGTGTTACAAGCTCTTGGTGCATGAAGAAGATCTGTAAAGTTGCAAAGACTAAAGTCTCAAATCCAAAGAGATATTCTTTATAAAAGTTAAGAGTCAGCCACGCCTACCTAAAACGGCTCGTTCTAACACGCCCCCACATG
>NW_015557179.1:2403476-2403662 GCF_001515605.1 Sinocyclocheilus anshuiensis | reverse complement strand
AACACATTTCATTACACCAAATACACAAAATAATGTTATTTTTAGCAACATCATATGACCCCTTTAAAAAAAGACTGTCAAGCCAATATGCAGAGTATATTCAAGTTTAATTCAAGTTTATTTGTACAGCGCTTTTCACGATACAAATCATTGCAAAGCAACTTTACAGCAAATTAAGTTTCTACA
>NW_015557179.1:2398258-2402454 GCF_001515605.1 Sinocyclocheilus anshuiensis | reverse complement strand
AATGTACATATGGCAGAAATGTACGGAAAAATCAATTAAAGATGTAATCAAACAGACGATGAACACTATTAACAGCAATTATTATATGATGCAATCAAACTTATAGCAAAATGTGGTAGTTCTGTAAGTTGTTTCAGGGTTGGCATCATCTGAGGTCCTCTGAGGGGTTGGCATCATCTCTTCTCAGGTGTTCTGGATCCAGACTGAAGCTTGTGTAAATCCTAGTTACCACGGGATGTCAATCCCGTGGCAAAAACAGAGAAACAAATAGAGACATAATTAGCATAGCTGCTGTTCCAACCAAGCAAAATTTATTTGTTTAACCCAAACTAAAGAATAATAATGTGCATTTGATCAGATATAACTGCAGTACAAGATTATGATATGCATTATTTGAATGCTTGGCCAAAGAGATGTGTCTTTAATCTAGATTTAAACAGAGAGAGTTTACAGACTGACTATATCTTGATTTTGTCTTGATACTTGGCTTTCCTTATTTTCAAATTCATAATCGTAAAGACTGTTGTTCTTAAAACTCCAAACAACTGGGCTGTTAAGGTTACACACTCCTGGTAAACTGCATGATTTGTCCTTTTGGAAAGTCTGACAAGTCACCCATTTCACCCACGACTTGTACTAAACACTACTGAACACATACTACACTAAAATACAACCTAGAGAACAGTTAAAAGATAAATAAAATATAATTGCGACATTCATTCAGTCAGTCTGTAAAGTTCTGTATTAGGCCTATGTATCTTTCAAAAATATTAACTTTGTGAATTGTTGACATATTAAAAGTCTTGCTATAAAACAGTTATGGATAGCCCTTAGAGAACTAATGAGATATTAGATCTCATCAGTCAATCAACAATGTAAAATTGTCTATTTGTTTTGAACTAAAGGTCCTTTTTGTAGCCAGAGTACAAAGGTTCACACTGCTGTCGGTTATGTCTTATTTCCCATCCCTCCTTTTAATGAATGCCTTGGATACATGTAGCCATTTTAGCAGACATCTGTTTATCCGAAATGACTTACCGTACACTTATTACAGGGACAATCCTTCTGGAACAACCTGGGGTTACACAGCAGTGATGGTTCATTGAGCTTACAGGTCTCTAACCTGCAAACTTTTGGTAAGCAGCCCAGCCCCCCTTTACCCATCACAACACCACATACATTAGATACTATAACTATAGTCTGCCGGTTTATTGCCAACACAAAGGTTAAATGATACGCTTCACATAGCATAAGGTGTCATAGAGTCAGAAATGAATTCATGAATATGTGTTAAGCATCTCCTTTCAAAACAAATTGTATCTTATTGACAGGCAGCTATAAATTCCCATGAATCTGGTTGATCTGTTTGAGAAACCTTATCAGCATGAGGTAAAACAAACTAGCCTCCCCCTCGTCAATCTTTACCACCTCCGCCACTTACTCTTTGATTATTCCCTCCTTTCATCAAAATCTGTGTTGAGTGAGTTGGAGAGAATAGGAGGGGCTCTTCATTTGAAAAACAAAAAAACTAATTGTCCCGCTTAATCAAAGTATGCAGCTGAAGGACAAAGCAAACTTGCATTTTATTACCAAATATCTCTATAGAAGAAAGTTTCCTGGCCAAAACAGAAATAGAACACAAAACAGTAGTTTCTAAAACAGGAGCCAGAACCAGGCAGTACATGCACGAGGACAAAAGGACAGTTGTCCCCTGTCCACAAAACACATGTGAGTTGGCTGTCAGGGGAATATTTGGATCAGCTCAGCTATTGGAAAGGGCTGATAGAGTGGACTGAACGATATCTAATTCTGCTCCTGACGCAAAGACCGCCTGAGTGCAGGGATGTGAGCGTTGTCTTTCAGTCAAACCGGCAGCTCAGAGCGTGTTTGTATTTTTTTGCCAGCCATATATTTACGTGTAGAGGCTTTTACGTTGGTTTCAAAATACCTCTTTTAATAGATTTTCATTAATCTGTAAATTAAAGGTCATGCCAGTCATAATTACTACTTCATTTGTTTGCTGTTTTGCTGTCTGTAGCAACTAGGCCTGCGGTTAGCTGAGCAGATGAGCTTTGGACCTCCAGAATCAAGATCGCCGACCTCAAGCAGTGGCTGCTCTAATTACATTTACAAAACCACACGGGTGGATTAGATTATAGTGTGTCTTCCACATGCCCACAGAAAGCTTTAAAAAGCTAATAGAGAATTTCCTGGCCCACGTTGTGCAGCTGTGATTTTAGTCAAACGAAAAATGAGATGTCCTCCCACTATCAACCACATCTGAAGCTCTGATGGCACCACAGAGGTTCATTACACATGAACTTGAGAGCGTCCAAGGAACTGAATGAACCGATTGCCAATTTATTATGGGCATGAAAAATTAATCTGCAAATGAGTGCGATGGACTTCCTTTTCAAAATGATCTAATATTGTTGTGCAATGTATTGCACAATTATACATACCCTGTTGAATATATGCAAGAAAGACATCAATTTTGAAGAAATACTGACTAAATGGGAACACAAACTGTCAGATACATCTGTGACAGATTGTGGAAAATGTCTTTTAATGGAGCAGATCAAATTCCCAACATTGCAGAGAGTATCAGCGCGTGAGGAAACAGCCCCTGTTATTCATTTTCTCTCGAGAACATCCCAGCACATTCTCAAAGTAGAGCCATTTCATCTGGTTCACCATAATGCAAGGGCATCTGGACACAATTTGAACATGACAATTTTCTAGTCAACTACTTAGTAATCATGCAGTGAGTTCAGTGTCCTTGTATGGCCACTGACAACGAATGATCTTTAAAGATGCATGTGTGTTCTCACTCTAAATTTAGTGGATTCTCAGAAGTTTGAGAGTAGTAGAATAGAATAGAATAGAACAGAACAGAATAGAATAGAATAGAATAGAATAGTTTATCTATCTATCTATCTATCTATCTATCTATCAATCTGTATGTCTGTATGTCTATCTGTCTCTATTTGGATATTTGTGCATGGAAACAGCAACCCTTTTGTTTTCCTCACTATCTTGATGGGCCTTTATTGTCTGTGAAAGCTGTAGAAGTACTTCTGAGGATGATGCAAGGTATTACAAGTGAATTTGTTTTCTCAGCTGTGTTCATTTATGATCCATAATTTCTCTGGCACTGTAAAGAAGAATGGTTTAGTGTCTTGCATTCAGCTCGGTCCTGCAGCATTTCTTTAATACTATGAAATGAAATGAATGCAAGCAATGAGAATGAAACACTGGATCAACCTCATTGAGCAGCCAAGCAACTGCCTAGCAGGCATCACTTTAAATCTCTCATCATACTGTCCAATACTAACTAAACCAGGCTTATAACCTTCAATCTTCAAAGCTGCTGAAGTTCCATACTGCTGTAATCTTCTAGTCCAGGTTTTGTCCAGCCAAAATGTAAAAAAAAAAACTTTATATGTCTTGTACAGTATTTTTTAAGAGTGTCAGTATAAGCAATTACTTTGTTTTTTGAGAGTACAACACATTATCCAGCACTAATGATCTGTTGAGTTAACATTTTATGTCTATATACCGTATACAAGAAATGTAGCTAAGGTACATACATCTAAAGGTAGACATGTGTTTTCCAGATTTCTTGTATGTACTGCAATTATTTGCTGCAACATCACATTTCTGAAGGAGACAAGAGAAATATCGTTTTATGAATCTCTTTCTCTCCATCCTTTTTGTGATAGAACAGGTTATTCATTTATTTAATAGCTATTCTTGTCTTGGTTGTGCTTGTGTTTGAATGGGGAATAAAAGATTTAGTTCTCTACAGACATGTTTGCCTGCTAAACTAATAATACTCGATGCTAAACAGTCTGTTTCAAGAGCACTCCTGGTGATGATTGAGAAATCAGAACTGTGTTGCATTTATCGTGTGGTCTGGAGATCTGTGGTGGTGAAGGAATAAATATTATGGGAAGTGACTCTCAAAGGTTTTCTATGCCTTCAAATTCAGGCCAGTGACTCAGTAACCACATATGCATTTGATGATATCTTATTAAAATATAATCGCTTAAGAATAGCTCTTTGTAAACACAATTAATGGCCCAGATGTTTGACCTTAAAAATTTGTTTTTCAGGTTAACTAAAATCTAAAATTTTTACTCAGTAGATGTTTTTTTCTTTCTTTCTTACATATAAACATTCTGTATGATGATACT
>NW_015557179.1:2395152-2398198 GCF_001515605.1 Sinocyclocheilus anshuiensis | reverse complement strand
GCCATAATGCAAGGGCATCTGGACACAATTTGAACATGACAATTTTCTAGTCAACTACTTAGTAATCATGCAGTGAGTTCAGTGTCCTTGTATGGCCACTGACAACGAATGATCTTTAAAGATGCATGTGTGTTCTCACTCTAAATTTAGTGGATTCTCAGAAGTTTGAGAGTAGTAGAATAGAATAGAATAGAACAGAACAGAATAGAATAGAATAGAATAGAATAGAATAGTTTATCTATCTATCTATCTATCTATCTATCTATCAATCTGTATGTCTGTATGTCTATCTGTCTCTATTTGGATATTTGTGCATGGAAACAGCAACCCTTTTGTTTTCCTCACTATCTTGATGGGCCTTTATTGTCTGTGAAAGCTGTAGAAGTACTTCTGAGGATGATGCAAGGTATTACAAGTGAATTTGTTTTCTCAGCTGTGTTCATTTATGATCCATAATTTCTCTGGCACTGTAAAGAAGAATGGTTTAGTGTCTTGCATTCAGCTCGGTCCTGCAGCATTTCTTTAATGCTATGAAATGAAATGAATGCAAGCAATGACAATGAAACACTGGATCAACCTCATTGAGCAGCCAAGCAACTGCCTAGCAGGCATCACTTTAAATCTCTCATCATACTGTCCAATACTAACTAAACCAGGCTTATAACCTTCAATCTTCAAAGCTGCTGAAGTTCCATACTGCTGTAATCTTCTAGTCCAGGTTTTGTCCAGCCAAAATGTAAAAAAAAAAACTTTATATGTCTTGTACAGTATTTTTTAAGAGTGTCAGTATAAGCAATTACTTTGTTTTTTGAGAGTACAACACATTATCCAGCACTAATGATCTGTTGAGTTAACATTTTATGTCTATATACCGTATACAAGAAATGTAGCTAAGGTACATACATCTAAAGGTAGACATGTGTTTTCCAGATTTCTTGTATGTACTGCAATTATTTGCTGCAACATCACATTTCTGAAGGAGACAAGAGAAATATCGTTTTATGAATCTCTTTCTCTCCATCCTTTTTGTGATAGAACAGGTTATTCATTTATTTAATAGCTATTCTTGTCTTGGTTGTGCTTGTGTTTGAATGGGGAATAAAAGATTTAGTTCTCTACAGACATGTTTGCCTGCTAAACTAATAATACTCGATGCTAAACAGTCTGTTTCAAGAGCACTCCTGGTGATGATTGAGAAATCAGAACTGTGTTGCATTTATCGTGTGGTCTGGAGATCTGTGGTGGTGAAGGAATAAATATTATGGGAAGTGACTCTCAAAGGTTTTCTATGCCTTCAAATTCAGGCCAGTGACTCAGTAACCACATATGCATTTGATGATATCTTATTAAAATATAATCGCTTAAGAATAGCTCTTTGTAAACACAATTAATGGCCCAGATGTTTGACCTTAAAAATTTGTTTTTCAGGTTAACTAAAATCTAACATTTTTACTCAGTAGATGTTTTTTTCTTTCTTTCTTACATATAAACATTCTGTATGATGATACTGATGTGACATATATGCAAAGAAAATGTAAAAGGCTTAATTTATGATTCATATAATTAATTATAATAATATAAATAGAAAATTATTATAAAATTATATATTTTTTCGATGTGTCCTGGAGATTCTCCGAGATGATCAACAGAAAGTGGCTGGTTTTAAAGTGACTTCTGTGTGAGCTGTGCTTCATACATTACTACACTATTGATAGCTACATAATTGCGAAAAAGGTAATTGCGACATTTTATCTCACAATTCTGACAATAGAGATAAAAATGCAGAATTGCAAGATGTTTATAACGTCTCGGTTACGTATGGTAACCCTCGTTCCCTGAAGGAGGGAATGGAGACGTCACGTCGGATGACTGACGAATTGGGGATTTCGCTTAGAGAGACCAATCTACTTCGAGTGTAAACTAAACGAGCCAATGCACATTGGCATGCGATTATTGCATCCAGCTGCTGCTGATCACAGCATGAGTATAAGTAGGCAGCAGATGCAGTGCATATTCAGGTTTTCGCTGAGGAGCCAAGCCGGTGACCCGGCCGCTCAGCGGTGGTACAGGAGCTGTGGCGACGGGACGTGACGTCTCCGTTCCCTCCTTCAGGGAACGAGGGGTACCATATGTAACCGAGACATTCCCTTTCAGTCGGTCACTCTCGACGTCACGTCGGATGACCGGCGAATTGGGATCCCTACCACAAGGCCAGATACTGCCACTTCCAGTGTCCTGTGGGAGCCTCCTGTGCCCCTACTTTTTGGCGCAGGGCAGGGCTTACCACAAGAGGACCAGCTACTGCTGCTATGGCACTACCCACTCAGTAAGACTGGATAACACTGGGAAAACGTACCCGTTCCATTTGGGACCGGGACGTTGCGGAAGCTCCATCCTTCCCTAAGGAGGTTTCGGAAGCAAATACACACATGAACATTCCATAGGTGCATATGGAAGATTGGAGGTGATTGTAACCCTCTTGGAATGGCAGAAGTCTGCCGGGGAAACATGGGCTCAAGGCTATACCGTGGACTTTACACATATCGCCCCCCTAAGGAACCTGATGACCAGATCATGCTTCCCTACCGACTTCCCTTCCACGGGGTCATGGTTAGCAGCAATCGCAGCGACATAGACTTTAAGGGGGAGGGAGACAGCCTTTGCTCCAACCCTTGCTGCAAAAAGGAAAGCATGACCCTGATCGGGCATCTGAAGAACACCACTCAACGAACAGGTTCCACTTCAAAGCGTAAGCATGTCTTGTAGACGGTGCTCTCGCTGAAGTAATGGTGTCAACTACCCCTTGGGGCAGGTCACCTAGAACCTCCACGTCCCGTCCAGAGACCAGACATGAAGTTTCCAGAGGTCTGGATGCGGGTGCCAAAGGGTGCCCCGTCTCTGAGTCAGTAAATCCTTCCTCAGAGGAATCGGCCAAGTAGCGGCTGTCGCGAGGAGCATTAGTTCCGGGAACCAGGTCCAGGTAGGCCAATAGGGTGCCACCAACAGGACCTGCTCCTCGTCCTCCCTGACCTTGCACAGCAACTGT
>NW_015557179.1:2394585-2394973 GCF_001515605.1 Sinocyclocheilus anshuiensis | reverse complement strand
GCAGACCACCTTGTCGGTTGATGTACGCAACGGTCGCAGTGTTGTCCGTGCGGACTAGTACATTCTTGCCTCGTAAGCGCCCTTTGAAACGGATCAAGGCAAGGTGCACTGCCAGCAACTCGAGGCAGTTGATGTGCCAGTGCAGTTGGGGCCCCGTCCAAACCCCTGACACTGCAAGCCCGTTGTACGTGGCCCCCCAGCCGGTGGTTGAGGCATCCGTGCAAACCACAGCATGCCTGGAGACCTGCTCCAGGGGCACTCCTGCCCGGAGGAACGCAAGGTCTGACCACGGGGTGAAGGTTTGGCGGCAGGCCGGTGTAACTTGGACCCGGAAAGTGCCGCGTTGCCACGCCCACCTCGGGACTCGGCCATGGAGCCAGTGCTGCAG
>NW_015557179.1:2392980-2394443 GCF_001515605.1 Sinocyclocheilus anshuiensis | reverse complement strand
CCATACTGAGAAAAGAGATCCTCTGCGTCGGGGGGAGTTTGCTCTTTTCCCAGTTGACCCGAAGGCCCAACAGGCTGAGGTGTGAGAGCACCAAATCCCGTGTTCGCATCAACTGATCCTGAGACTGAGCTAATATGAGCCAGTCGTCGAGGTAGTTGAGATTGCGAAGGCCCTGTTCTCTCAGAGTAACAAGGGATGCCTCCGCAACTTACGTGAAGACCCGGATGCGAATGCCCTGTTCTCTCAGGGGAGCAAGGGATGCCTCCGCAACTTACGTGAAGACCCGGGGCGACAGGGACAGCCCGGAGGGCAGGACCTCGTACTGATATGCTCGTCCTTCGGACGCGAACCTCAGCAATGGCCTGTGGTGCGGAAGGGCCGACATATGAAGTATTCGTCCTTCAGGTCGATCGCTGCAAACCAATCTCGCGGACGGATGCACCCAAAGATGCGTTCCTGCATCAAACATCTTGAACGGTAACCGGTGAAGGACCCGGTTCAAGACACGCAGGTCCAAGATTGGTCATAACCCACCGCCTTTCTTGGGTACAATGAAGTAGGGGCTGTAAAACCCCGTCTTCATATCGGCTGGAGGGACCGGCTCTATCACATCCTTCGCCAGCAGGACTGCGATCTCTGCATGCAAGACAGGGGCATCTGCTGCTTTCACTGAAGTAAAGTGGACGCCCCTGAACTTGGGAGGGCGCCGGGCGAACTGAATCGCATAGCCGAGCCTGACGGTTCGAAGAAGCCATCGAGACGGGCTGGGTAGCGCTAGCCAGGCTCCCAGACGCCGCGCAAGTGGCACCAACGGAACTACAGGGGTACCCGCAGTGGGGTAGTGAGGAAGAACACAGGGACCCGGCCCGGGCGTCTCGTAGCCGGTCCGAGGCGGGGTCTGGGTGTGTGTAACACTGACCTGCGTCAAAAGATTCTCCGCCCGGCCCTCCTCCGGGGGAGGGAGTGGTGCATTCACCATCTCCACCGTGTCGCCGAAAAGGCCGGTCTGGGACACGGGGGCGTTCAAGAATCGTGTCGTGTCCGTCTCGCGCATGTCGGCCAGACACAGCCAGAAATGGCGCTCCTGGAACACCATAGTGGACATCGCACGACCCAGAAGCCGCGCCGTAAACTTCATCGCTCGTAGCGCGAGGTCCGTCGTGGTGCGGAGTTCTCTGAGAACTTCCGGGTCGTGACCACCCTCGTGTAAGTCCCTCAGTGCCTTGGCCTGGAGCACTTGCAACAACGCCGTAGCGTGTAAGGCGGAGGCAGCTTCTCCACAGGCCGTATAAGCATTGCTGGCCAGCCGAGTACCTACAGACCCAGGATGGGAGGCACGGTTCTCCCTGCCGGGTGTAGGCGGTATTAGGACACAATTGCATCGCAACCGACCGCTCCACCGGGGCGACCCTTGTAACACCCTAGCTGCACTACCGTCGAAGGTGGCGAGGGAGGAGGAACCA
>NW_015557179.1:2361912-2392658 GCF_001515605.1 Sinocyclocheilus anshuiensis | reverse complement strand
TCGAGCCCTACCTTCACGGCGGCCCTGGAAAGCATAGCCGTTATTTCCGGATCCGATTCAGGCATTGCTACCGTCCCGGAGGACAGCAGCGCAGCCGAATCTTCCTCTCCTGTAAGCTCTGGCTCCCCCTCCGATGCAACGATCGACATCTGGTCTCTGGGAGGAGCGCCAAAGGATACGGCTGGTACGCTCCTTGTAGAGGGCCCAGCACGTTCCAATGGCAGCTCAACTGGTTGCAGAGTGCAAGAGGAGCAATGGTCCCCGGAGGATTGGTTCCCTGGAGAGTTTGCCACCACGGTCATCCGACGTGACGTCGAGAGTGACCGACTGAAAGGGAACTCACAGTTCTGAGAAGAAAAGTCCAAACTGTGACATAAACTTGCACTTGCAAGAATAAAGTCAGAATTATGAGATAAAAAATCGCAATTACTTTATTTCGTGGCAGGAAAAAAAAAACAATTGCGAGATGTAAAGATGTAAAGATATAAACCGAGATGGGTTTATAACTTGAAATTCTGAATTATATATTACATTTCCAACTTTTTCTCAGAATTGCAAGAAAAAAGTCAGAATTGTGAAATATAAACTCAGGATTGCACAAAGAAATTTCTGAATTGTGAGACAAAGTCACAATTACCTTTTCTTATTCCTGTATTCCATGGTAGAAAAAGGCTTAATAGACTTTTTTTTTTCCTATGAAATTTTGCTATTCTAACTGCATCTTAGAAACATTCCCTTTGTGTGAGAAATTAGCTGCAGTGCTGAATGCTTTCTTTGACTGTCCTCACACACAGAATCACATTGTGTTTTTTTTTTTACATTTTAGGAGCTTGATTCATTTTTATTGTGTGTTTATATTTTCATAGTACATCAAGCTCTTATCTTAAGAGATCAAGGAAAATTTGATTCTTGGTGACACCTTTGAACTTCTTGTGATGCTGAGTAACCATCATGCAAAACATGTTGATCTTCCAGGCTCTGCATTCTCACGTGACTCCTAACCAGCCTCTTACCAGCCTATCAAACAGCTGCGGCTCTTAAATATCAAAATTACTACCTCGGTTTCCAGCTCTGTATTATTACATGTTGAGACTGTTATGGGTTGCATGTGTTAAAAGAGTGTCCTAATCCCGGTGCAGATGTTAATGAGCGCAAGCTTTCCTGCCCGCCTCTTTCGTTTCATTTCCCCCTGCCTCTCCACAGTGAAGAGTGGCCAAAATGCAGAGCTGCCCTCTTTTTTAAATGACATGAGGTGCAAAGGATGGCTGGTCCTGGGTTACAGTGGTTAGCTCAAGCCTCAGGCCCTTTCTGGTCTGTATGGTTCTCTCACACTTTTATAATTAGGTCCCCGGCTCCACCCTCAAACTTCTTTTCTTTTTGGATATTAAAGTATTGCTGACATCCACATCAAATAAATTACAGGCCTTAGAGCACTTATGGTCAGGTAATTTTTTTTTTCTTTCGAAGGGAAGCTGGAGAGAGGATTTTGTTCATTTTCTTCAGCGCTTTACTGACTATATGTACGCACCTGTCTGCCTGTGGCACAAGCTGACCTAAAATAATGATCCCTAATACAGTCTGCTCTTAATCTACTGTACAAATGAGTGCGCTCTGAACATTTGCCAACATCTTTTGTGCAAAATATAAAAGAGGGTTGACAGCATAACTAATAGGTGGACTCAAAACTCATCTGGAGGTTTTGACTAAATGCTCATTGGCACATCTATCATGTTGAAAGTTACTGTAAGAAAAAGACTGTGAGGGGGAAAATCACATCATTCACTGCTTCCTATTATTGTAGTGTGTGATTTTAAAGACCATTTAAATGAACCTGTTCGTTGTTCTTCATCTTTGCTTGTGCTCTTATGCCTCAAATCAGCTTTTTTAGATATTGTTATTCTGTTTTCTCATCATCCCTCTTGTACTTGTGCTGTTGGGTCTATTTTGGTCTAGTTGTCTTTAATAAAGTGTGTGGAAGAACAAATTAGAAACAGATACTGTGTGGAGTACTAGTTACTTTAATGAAGAAAGAACAATAAACAGTGGGGTGCAAATCATTTGATCACAATCAATGTGTTGGTGTAATGCTGCTGAAATCCCTCACACTAATTATCCTTTATATTAAGTCAAAATGCATCCCTTGAATCCCTCTGTTTATTTGTCTGGTATCATGTGATCTACGGGCTATTTTCACAGCTGTATTTTTTCCTCCGATCTCTCACCCCATAGCTACTCACCATGAGTCCAATGTCCATCTCTTGAAGTTATTGTGGAGCTAAATTGCCAGTTTACCCAATGCTAAACACATAGGCGTTATGATAATATTTTAGGTAAGGGTTCTAGAACAGGAAATGTAAGTTTTCATCACATCTGCTCTGACAAAACTGACAATCTTAATGGCAATGAAAGACTCTGCCCAAACTTCTGCCTGGCATATGACCGATTACACAATGTTGGCTTGACAAAGCTTTAAATGAAGTCTAAATTAGTTTTTAAAAGCCATGAAGTATATGGACCATGTGAATCGCTTATACAGTGGCTTATACAATAGCTTCTACATGTGTTTGACAATAGTAAAAAAATACATATTTGCTCCTCAGTCCAGTCCCGGCTCATTGGAAATATGTGACTGATTACATTATTCTGAAAAAACAAAAATAAATAAATAATAATTTCACCACACTTTTCTAGTGACATAATAATCCGTGTATCATTCGATCATTCGTTTTTTTATTTAATATTGAAAGTAGAAAAATGAGAAAACGGCTTGAATATTCGATTTCTACACATGGGCGGGAATTAAACGCCCCTTTCTGCTGATTGGTCAGCCTAAGATCAAACCGTGCCATCATCAGTTCTTCCGCAGTATCAGGCAGCAGAATAATAGTCCTCCACTGCTGCAGTTGTATGGATTCTTAACACATTTATTGCAACTACATTTAATCTTTTTTCATCAAACAAACAGGCTAATGAATAGCTCGACACAACTCATACTGGGGCAGAGTCTAGACAGGGTTAAAATATTTATTTTGAAACAAATTAATTAATTAATTTCTTAATTAAACAAACAAACAGACTTACTGGGTGAGCAGGGTAGGCTATGACAGCTGTCATATCATACCCTGCCATGCCCAGCTGATGCAAAGAATATAATTTATATCTACACAGAAGAAAGCCCTTTCTAGACTCTGCCCCGGTATGAGTTGTGTTGAGCTATTCATTAGCCTGTTTGTTTGATGAAAAAAGATTAAATGTAGTTGCAATAAATGCGTTAAGAATCCATACAACTGCAGCAGTGGAGGACTATTATTCTGCTGCCTGATACTGCGGAAGAACTGATGAAGGCACGGTTTGATCTTAGGCTCACCAATCAGCAGAAAGGGGCGTTTAATTCCCGCCCACGTGTAGAAATCGAATATTCAAGCTGTTTATTCATTTTTCCACCCATGAACGAAAAACGAAAATTTAAGCTGAATTTTCGTTTTTCGTTTTTTGTAAAAAACAAAACAAAAAAAAAAAACGAAAAAGGAGCCGTTTTCTCATTTTTCTACTTTCAATATTAAATCAAAATATGAATGATCGAATGATACACGGACTTGACATGCCCACGTGAGGTGCAAAAAGTGATATCATTTTTTTTTCTTGATTGCAGATGCAGGTTTATTAAACAGACCAGTGTAATGACATAAAAACATGCCTGTGGTAAATTTTTTACAAAATTAGCATTTTAAGCAGTTTAAAAGTTTAAATGTCCAGCAAATAGCTCAAGCACATTTGTGAGTGACATTGTGTGTGACACGTGTGAAGCTGAGAGGAACTGGCTTCATACATCCAAGGCCTTAGAAAGGTTCTAAGATGTGCACAAACCACTTGGTTTGCTATTCACATGATCAAAGTTGTTGACCAAACTTTTTTATGACAGTCTAGCTATTGAGCACTGTTGGGAAAAGTCGTCATCAGTTTTCGTCTCTTCTTGTCTTCCCTCCCACAGCAGTTGACTTTATAATGCACATTTCTCAATGGAAACGTTGGATTGTCTCTTCCATACTGTTGTAAAATCTTCAGCCGCGTGCCAAGCACATTTCTCACCGCCCATGTTAATGACCAGGTGTGAAATGTATTGGCTTCCAATCAGTGAACGGAGAAGAAAAAGAGGAGAAGACACTGCAAAGCTCTCCTGTGCACTGTTCACTCTCCATATGCAATGTATTAGCTGACCTCCAGCTAGCATAGCTGTGTCCGTGCGTGTGTGTGTGTGTGTGTGTGTGTCTGACCATGTGTGCTGCTTTCCATCAACCTGCTGATGCTCAAATCATCGGCGCTGTAGAGAGGAAGCAGTCTGAACAGGTGTGGAGAGGGGGAGGACAGAGGATGGATGGATGCTTCCGGCACTTCCAAACTCCATGATACTTGAAGCAGACAGCCTGTCATTCCTCAGACCCTGACCGATCGTATACCCCATTAAAGGAAGAAGATGGTTCCAACGTAGGAGTGCTGGCTCACTATGGGCCTGCCGTGTCTTTCACAAGAACTGACACATGTTTGAGTGATAATAGATTTCAAAGATGAAGTGAAGACTTTTCTGCATCTCTGAGCTTGACAGCTGTGAGTTGAACAAAGTTCAGCTGGAATGGGCACTGAAAGCTTTGTAACTCTATCTATCTATCTATCTATCTATTCATACAGAGACGCCCACCTTTTTGTTTTCCTGTTTTCGTCTTGATGGGGCTTTATTTTCTGTGAGAGCTGCAAAAGTACTTCTGAGGATGATGCAATGTGTTACGAGTGAATCTTTCCTCAGCGGCTTGCATTTATGATCCTTGATCTCTATAGCATTGTAAACGGCAATGTTTTACTGTCTCATTCAGCTCAGCCCTGCATTTCTTTGATATTATGTAATAAAATAAATTAAATCAAATAGTTCTATTCTTTTAAAATGGCAGTCAGACTAGCAACAGAGGCCACTGGCTGGATTTGGTGGTCAAATCATTTAGAAAAGTAAATCATCTTCAGAGCCACATGTAATCTGCGCACAAACTTCCATTCCTCACCTAAATGCACAAACTTGTGAAAAAGAAGTGTGCTTAATTGTATTGAATGCAGCTGTAGTGTACTTCAAATCTTAATGTTATAGTTTTTAAAAACTGTAATGGCGAATAATATATTAATGAAATAAAAGGCCATTTAAGTGTACTTAAAGTCTAGCAGACTTTTAAAAAGTGCACTTTGAAATAATAATTTTAGTTAATCGTCAATGCTTATCGGTACAGTTGACAATGCACTTATATTTCGAAGACAACACAAATAATCATGAAATATACATATACAGTAAAGATGTACTTAAGTCCTACTTAAGTCAAATAAAGCACTCTTAATTGCTAACTAATTGCATTTAATATAAATAATTTAATTGTAACATGCATTACATTCAGTTTGTACTTTATATTCTTTTAAATTATATTACCTCTGTAAAAGTGTTTCTGTTAAAAGTATACTAAAGTGTACTTCTTCTACTAGGGCACATCCCCATCACTTGCATGTTATGTATGCATGTATTTAGTTAGTATTTTGGCTAGTTCTAATTCTTTTAGTATTCTTTTTGTTCAAATACTTTTCTCAGATTTCCAAAAGCAACACAAAGAAAGTAAAAAGAATCAATCTGAGCCTGGTAATGGGATCTCACACAGGATTAATATGAAAAAGCACCACAGATTTGCACAGAAGAATATATTTCCTTATGCAAAGTTATACAAATTGCATTTGGTAATGTGAGGTCACCCTGTAGTCAGATGAGGATATATAAGGGAAATGTACATGTCCACACATCAATATACTGACACATGAGACTTAAAGGTGCACACTTAAGAGTAAGTCAGTTTTGGCAATATAAAATTAAATGCTTTCGAAATCAAATACCAAACCCACCTCATCCCTTAACGGGCACTGACCAACAATGTTTGTGTTTCAGGGGAGAAAGGGGATTTTTATTGCAGTTAAAATAAACAAATGTCCTGGCCACTTTCACCCACCTTTTGTAGCAGCAGAGACAAAGGACACATTTGTTCCCAGCTGGTTTTGAGATCATGGCCTGTTCTAAGCTTATGCTCATCACTTTGGGGAAGGAGGAGGACTGACACAGAGGAGTAGAGGAGTCTTGGGCTAGTTGTCAAAAAAATACAAATTTGCAACATTAACATAGAAAAGATAAAATAATACAAATACAATCTTCAAATACAAATAAATATTAGAATAGGGTAAAGTTTAACACTGAGAGTGAAAAGTGAATATATTGGAGAAAAAAATATTTTACCTCCAATGAAGACATCATGTTAACACACTCAATGCACTCTATAATGTAAGGTTACTTGGCAATGCATAGTAAACATGCCCTTTTGCAGAGAGATAATTCATGTTAAATGCAGTCCTCAAATGCCGGGCCATGTTTTTACTATTAGAGGGCAGAGGATGGCTAATTGCTAGCCTGCAGCTAGATACGACTGACTGTCAGCTGAGAAAACATGAGAGCTTTTCTCGTAATCACAGCAATTCAAGGGCTAATCGGATGCCCCGAGAAACAAATTAGATAGGCAGGATCAGTGAAATACCGGCATATAGCCATTCAGCCTGACCACATTCATCCTCTGCAGCACTTTGAGTTGTTATAACTATTTGTTATAGAGTACACTGGGCTTTTCCTGACTGTTATGTACATGTTCAAGAGTAACTCATTTGTGACTTCAAGTATAATTTGATTTGAAAGAATAGCTCACCCCAAAATTCTGTCATCATTTACTAACCCTGTCAATGTGTTCCATAAAAAACAGCTTGTGGGTCTGGACCGACATGATGGTGAGTAATTTTCATATTTGTGTGAACTATTCCTTCAACCCTATGAAGCTTGTTGTATCATATCTGATGCACAAAATTCTAAAGCCTCTAAATTATGAACATGATCCAAAACAAATTATAAAAAGAAAAGAAACGAAAAAACCCTGTTTTATACAATCTACTACATGCCTTCTGATGTTTAACTTTTTGCAAGTAAAAGGCCTTTTAGTATAATTCTAAAAACGTTCAAGGTTGTGGTAATTTATTTTATTTCATTAATTATTATTTAATATTGTTTATTTATTTATTTTTTAAATATTTCAAGATAAACACTTACTGGACTGAAGCAACTTAGGTTTAATTGATTATCCATACACCATTTTTTATTTTTAGAAAAACCATATTAAAATGTAGGACTTTTGAGGAATGTTCATTTGTCCTCTCAACTTTGAGCTACCAATCATCACTGTATTGCATTGCATTATATGTTTTGCCCCCACAGTAAAAACTGCAGATCTTTGATCATAAACTAAGCATTTAAATATCATCTTAATACGACATGTATTACTAGGAGATATAGAAGATGTTCTCATCTTAACCATAAAAACCTCATGTATCAAATATAATACTCTTTTAGATTTTTTTTATTAATGTTTTTGCTAAAGCCTCAAAAACTTTTCCATTTAAAAATAAATAAATAAATAAATTCTGCCTATTATTATTTTATTAGGCTTATGATCCAGCTTGTAATTGTCAGCACGGTTAGCCTGGAGTGAAACTATGATTTTTTTTTTAAGTATATTACAGCATTTTTCTACATGCTTCTGTCATCAACAGGGTAAGTTATACGAGCTAGCTCATTAAAAATCATATAATATTATATTATAATATAGTGCACATAACAGTATGTCAGTAAATGTCCTTTGTAGCATTGTAGTCTGGAAACTTTTACCTCTGTGATTATCCCCCGTGCACCAATGTTTACCTTCAGTATCACACTCTTGCCATCAGACAGGTAATATATGTGTTGTATTTCATAATGCAATAGAAAAAAAGAACTGCAGCTGTGGCAAATAGACTGGACTGGCTCAGAACACACAGTTTTACAATGACAACCATTTGGCTTGATGGTGGAAAAGAGCCTGTATGTCTAAGACTTCTGTCGTAGTTCATACAGTATTTTGCTTTATAAGAAGCAGATGTGTAGATTGTTTGTGTTTTCATCCTCCGGCCATCATGACTTTCAAAAAATAAACCACTATTCTGTTGCTCTATAAATTTCCTTTGCCCTCAGAGCACCCAATTAAAGGCTTTGTTAGTCTTCACGTGGCATAGATCAGATTCCACAAAAACTCCTCGAAGCACTCTTTCTATCTCACCTCAGCTGTCACTGTTTATATTTAGTGTTAAGGCAAAACAAGGGCCTAGAGATATCCAACCTGCTGTGTAGTTCACAGCGCAAACAGCACTTCACTATTAAAGCCCAGGTGCTGTGAGCTTTACTGCTCTTAAGCTGTTTCTCAGTATAAAGTTCCCCCTACACACTGTGATGTTGCTGTAAAGTCTGGTCCGGTAATTACTCAAAACACCCTCCTGCCAAGCCATCTTACCATATTTTAAAGTCACAAACTGACACACTGAAAAAAAATTACTGTATGATTTACTTTGAAATAATTTTTATTCAGAAATTGCTTGTAAATTTTTACAAATAATTACAAAGACACAACAAGTAACTCATTTAATTAAATGTAACATTTTGATGAAGAAAGACTTTTAACTTCAAAAAATATTTTTTTACAGTGCAGTACAACACAACCTCTGTCACTTCTGGTATCATAAAGAATACTTATTTTTGTCATTGGCAAGTAAATAATTGGCCAGAACGTGGGAAACAAACAAGGCTTAGTAATCTGTTCCTTTCGGTATCTTTTACTAAGATGGTTCTTCCTTTGCATCCTATTTGATAACCTACCAAGGACTCCCAATTGTATCCATTGTATGATTCAAGGCTATAACGATATAAAGTATCATTGCCATTTAACAAAATCAAGCTCTAATAATATATATCCATTAAATAGAAATCAGGCTAAATATTTTCACTATAACTATTAACTGTGACTTTTGCCTCAATAAACTCCTAATTGCTGCTTATTAATAGTTAGTAAGTTAGTTAGTAAACCAATATGCTAGTAATATGCATCCTAATAAGCAACTAGTAAATAGTGAGAATTGGTCTCTAAACTAAAGTGTTAACAATTTGTTAAATATTATTTAGCATAAGATTATAATAGCTTAAGAAGAAGGTCGTTCTACATATACAAAATGTCTGTACTCCAACAATTTGTCATATTTTTGACAAATTGATATTCAATTAATTGTATTTAAATATATTGTTTAAAAAAAAATCAGTACCAAAAACATTATTTTTGTCTCTCCCACATTTTGCATGCAACACTTCATGATGTTCACACTATTGAACTAACGAATATAAACTGACTGATGTTGTAAAAGTTCTGACTTAGTGCATTATTCATGGAAAGTGCCAAAATAGCACAGCCGTTATTCTCTTGTTTACTCTCTCAGACGACTGTTGAACTGACCCATCTTGTAATTTTTTTCACATCCTCAGACACCAAAAAAGGATCATCACATTCCTTCACCAAACACAGGGAACAGATTAACCAGGCAATATGAAGGGACTTTCCCCATCCCAGATGGCTTTTGCACTCCTTTTATTTAAGGGTGTGGACAAACTGATGACTGACGACTGTCTTGCACATCACAGCATTGCAAAATGAAAAGTTTTCATCTAATAGTCTATCTAATAAGTAAACAAAATGACTGTCACTTCTCTATTAGCACAGTGTATTATTTTGATCAATTTGTCAAAGTGATGAAGAGAGACAAATTCATTTATTTCAAGCCATTATTGGGGTGAACCGTGCAATCAGTGCAATCAGTGCGGCTCTGAATTGCTCTGAAGCTCCACTTGAATTGGCTGCAGTATTTGGCTCATTGAATCTCAGCATGTCCTCTGGGATGGATGTGGTACCCAACCTGGGTCAAAAAGAGGGTTAAGTGTTTTCAAGGCAATAAACAAAGAATTTACACATTCCATCAGTGACTTCAGTGTGGTGTACAACGGGGCCCATTTGGCAAAGCGGGTGGGATGCATTTGGGGTTTAGGGGCAAGACATAATGAGATTTTAATGGAACACAAAGACTTAATTTTCCCAAAGCTAAGCAGCATCAGTGCTACTGTGCAGCTCCAGTTACCTCATCTTTCATTCAGTTTAACCACAAGGAGAGCCAGCTTAGCCAAGCAAGTATACAACAGAGCTAAACAGAGCTTAGGGCAGAGATGAAACTGGGTGGTTAGAAAATACTAAGAATCTACCCCAAAATCAGTGACTTATTGGACCCCAGAGGGTACAGGAAAGAGATTGAGACCCGAATCAACGCAGGGAAGAAGTGCAAAGGCTGTATCATAGGTGCGCCATCGGGGCAGCGGGTGTCAAAAGTAGATTGTTTGTGTTTTCATCCTCCGGCCATCATGACTTTCAAAAAATAAACCACTATTCTGTTGCTCTATAAATTTCCTTTGCCCTCAGAGCACCCAATTAAAGGCTTTGTTAGTCTTCACGTGGCATAGATCAGATTCCACAAAAACTCCTCGAAGCACTCTTTCTATCTCACCTCAGCTGTCACTGTTTATATTTAGTGTTAAGGCAAAACAAGGGCCTAGAGATATCCAACCTGCTGTGTAGTTCACAGCGCAAACAGCACTTCACTATTAAAGCCCAGGTGCTGTGAGCTTTACTGCTCTTAAGCTGTTTCTCAGTATAAAGTTCCCCCTACACACTGTGATGTTGCTGTAAAGTCTGGTCCGGTAATTACTCAAAACACCCTCCTGCCAAGCCATCTTACCATATTTTAAAGTCACAAACTGACACACTGAAAAAAAATTACTGTATGATTTACTTTGAAATAATTTTTATTCAGAAATTGCTTGTAAATTTTTACAAATAATTACAAAGACACAACAAGTAACTCATTTAATTAAATGTAACATTTTGATGAAGAAAGACTTTTAACTTCAAAAAATATTTTTTTACAGTGCAGTACAACACAACCTCTGTCACTTCTGGTATCATAAAGAATACTTATTTTTGTCATTGGCAAGTAAATAATTGGCCAGAACGTGGGAAACAAACAAGGCTTAGTAATCTGTTCCTTTCGGTATCTTTTACTAAGATGGTTCTTCCTTTGCATCCTATTTGATAACCTACCAAGGACTCCCAATTGTATCCATTGTATGATTCAAGGCTATAACGATATAAAGTATCATTGCCATTTAACAAAATCAAGCTCTAATAATATATATCCATTAAATAGAAATCAGGCTAAATATTTTCACTATAACTATTAACTGTGACTTTTGCCTCAATAAACTCCTAATTGCTGCTTATTAATAGTTAGTAAGTTAGTTAGTAAACCAATATGCTAGTAATATGCATCCTAATAAGCAACTAGTAAATAGTGAGAATTGGTCTCTAAACTAAAGTGTTAACAATTTGTTAAATATTATTTAGCATAAGATTATAATAGCTTAAGAAGAAGGTCGTTCTACATATACAAAATGTCTGTACTCCAACAATTTGTCATATTTTTGACAAATTGATATTCAATTAATTGTATTTAAATATATTGTTTAAAAAAAAATCAGTACCAAAAACATTATTTTTGTCTCTCCCACATTTTGCATGCAACACTTCATGATGTTCACACTATTGAACTAACGAATATAAACTGACTGATGTTGTAAAAGTTCTGACTTAGTGCATTATTCATGGAAAGTGCCAAAATAGCACAGCCGTTATTCTCTTGTTTACTCTCTCAGACGACTGTTGAACTGACCCATCTTGTAATTTTTTTCACATCCTCAGACACCAAAAAAGGATCATCACATTCCTTCACCAAACACAGGGAACAGATTAACCAGGCAATATGAAGGGACTTTCCCCATCCCAGATGGCTTTTGCACTCCTTTTATTTAAGGGTGTGGACAAACTGATGACTGACGACTGTCTTGCACATCACAGCATTGCAAAATGAAAAGTTTTCATCTAATAGTCTATCTAATAAGTAAACAAAATGACTGTCACTTCTCTATTAGCACAGTGTATTATTTTGATCAATTTGTCAAAGTGATGAAGAGAGACAAATTCATTTATTTCAAGCCATTATTGGGGTGAACCGTGCAATCAGTGCAATCAGTGCGGCTCTGAATTGCTCTGAAGCTCCACTTGAATTGGCTGCAGTATTTGGCTCATTGAATCTCAGCATGTCCTCTGGGATGGATGTGGTACCCAACCTGGGTCAAAAAGAGGGTTAAGTGTTTTCAAGGCAATAAACAAAGAATTTACACATTCCATCAGTGACTTCAGTGTGGTGTACAACGGGGCCCATTTGGCAAAGCGGGTGGGATGCATTTGGGGTTTAGGGGCAAGACATAATGAGATTTTAATGGAACACAAAGACTTAATTTTCCCAAAGCTAAGCAGCATCAGTGCTACTGTGCAGCTCCAGTTACCTCATCTTTCATTCAGTTTAACCACAAGGAGAGCCAGCTTAGCCAAGCAAGTATACAACAGAGCTAAACAGAGCTTAGGGCAGAGATGAAACTGGGTGGTTAGAAAATACTAAGAATCTACCCCAAAATCAGTGACTTATTGGACCCCAGAGGGTACAGGAAAGAGATTGAGACCCGAATCAACGCAGGGAAGAAGTGCAAAGGCTGTATCATAGGTGCGCCATCGGGGCAGCGGGTGTCAAAACATGGACACAGAGCAGTTTGTGTGCAGAAGTTCACAAGTTCAATTCAGGATATACCTGCTGATTTTGAACAAACTAGGTGTACATTAAACAAAAAGTGTTAAAAAAGTGTCATATATTTGATCACAGCAGAACTTCCAATGGCACAAAAATATTTTATGATGTGACATTTATTATGTCACTTTTTTATTATGCATTTATGTTTTTTTCTTCCAGCATTAAATTGTCTAGACATCCTAAAAAATGAATTTACTTGAAAATTCTAAGATATGTTTTTTTCAAAGAATATATCTTGAATTCAATTCAGCACTTTCTATTTTTTTTAAACCTAAAATACATTTGGTTACATTTATGTTAAAAGCAATATTTGTCAACAGGGTGATTATAAAAAAGAAAATAAACTTAATTCAAGATAAATTACATGGTTTCATTGTCTTCATTGTCTTCATTTGACTGAAACCCGTGCCCTTGTTCCCTGATTCGCCTGATTACCTGTGGGATCAGGGCGATCAGGGGGAAAGCGTAAAGGAGGAGGTTGGGCCAGTTGTGGGCCAACGCGTGTCCCTCGAGAAATAAGTTGGGCAATGAGAGTTGTCTTTTGAGGCAAAGAGGTCGACCTCTGCCGTGCAAAAGGTCTCCCAGATTTCCTGAACCGTTTGTGGGTGGAGCATCCACTCTTCCGAGGAGACATTGCTCTGAGACAGCATGTCCGCTCCTTGGTTCAACCTGCTCGGCACATGCGTTGCTCTCAGCGAAAGCAAGTTGAGCTTAGCCCATTCCAGGAGCCGCTCTACTAGAATAAAGAGGTGCTTCAAAGAGAGTCCTCCCTGGCGATTTATGTAGGACACCACCGTCTGATGCTGTCTGATCGGACTAGGACGTGGTGTCCCCTTAGGTCTGGCAAGAAGGTGCGAAGGCCCAAACACACTGCCAGCATCTCCAGGCAATTGATGTGCAGCCGTCCTTCCTCTTTCGACCAAAGTCCAAAAGCCGGTTTGCCGTCGCACAGCGCTCCCAACCTGTGTTGGAAGCATCTGTCAAGACGACCTTCCTTCTGCAGACCATTCCCAGGGGCACACCCCGTTCCATCCACTGAGAATGTTTTCAAGGGGCCAGAGCTGCCGCGCAGGCCTGGTCCACCTTGATACGAAGGCGTCCGATACGCCAGGCGTGGGGCGGAACTAGCGGTTTCAGCCAGTACTGAAGGGGCCGCATGCAAAGCAGGCCCAGCTGTAGCACCGGAGATGCAGAGGCCATGAGACCCAGCATCTTCTGAAACGTCTTGAGGGGGTGAGAGTCTCCTACTTTGAACATGGCCGCGAGCTGCTGAATAGCTAGTGCACGTTCTGGCACGACTGTCGCCCTTATTTGGGCCGAGTCAAAAACTGCTCCCAGGAACAATATCCATTGGCTGGGAGACAAAGCGCTCTTGGCAAAATTGACCCTGAGCCCCAGGCATTCTAAGTGGCTGAGGAAGAAGGATCTTTGAGATAGTAGCTCGTCCTCCGACTGGGCTAAGACGAGCCAGTCATCGAGGTAATTCAGAATGCGGATTCCATTCTGTCTTGGAGGGGAAAGAGCCACTTCCATGCACTTCGTAAAAGTGCGGGGAGCCAGGGACAGTCCGAATGGAAGGCCCGTGTATTGATATGCCACTCCCTCAAAGGTGAATCATCTGTGATAGGCGGCTATCTGGATGTGAAAGTACGCGTCTTTCAGGTCCAGGGAAAATAACCAGTCCCCTGGGCATACTTGCAAGAGGATCTGTTTCAAAGAAGTCATCCTGAATGGCCAATTCGTGAGGGCATGGTTCAGGTGTCTGAGATCGAGGATGGGCCGTAAGCCGCATCCTTCATGGGGACCAGGAAGTAGCGGCTGTAGAAGCCTACTCGCTCTGATCTGGGGAAACCATTTCTATGGCTTCTTTCGCCAGTAAATTTCATCACCTCAGAGCGCAGGACGTGTGCACCTTTTCTCCGAACCGAGGTGGTAAAACCACGCCGCAGAATCGCGGGGGTCTTTGAGCGAACTGAAGTGTAAATCCTTGTTTTTTTATTCCCAAAACCCAGCCTGACAATCTGGCGATGGCCTGCCAGGCCTCGGCCCTCGTGACAAGGGGTTGGATTGGTTCGGGAGGCGGGTCACCTTGTGGGGACTCGGCACTCGAGATAAGTGGAAGAGGAAATTTGGTCCTCTTTCGAGAGTGTTTTTATTTTTCACACTATAACAACAACTGGTCGTGTGGGCGCTTTAGAACGGGCCCAGTATTCACAACAGAGTTCACAACAAACACATTGCCGTCAGCACCCGGAACTAAATGGGGTGCTTGGAGGCATAACAGTGGCCGTTTGGGGGTGCTAGACTCAATGCTTCTCATAGCGAGAGCAGTCAGCCCCCATGGGCGCGGCCCTGAAGCTGTCATTGATGATAATCATTAGTGACAGCAATCCCTTTCAATCAGCCTAAAAGGATCAAAACCACTTATTAGAAGAGGGGTACTGATGATCTGTATGTGTAAACACACCGGCAGATCAAGGGTGCTGCACGCATTTTCTCCAATCTGCTCGTAGCGGATTTTCATTGAAGGCGGCGAACTGCGAACGCAGAAGGGCAGGACACACGCGAGAGCTGTGCCGGCCTGAAAATCACTCAGGTCCGATTGCTTAAACCCGCGCATTCGCTGTTTCTTTCTCCGAGGTAACTGGGAGGGGAGAAACGCGAGAGCAGGGGCAGACTCACACTTTCATAGTGAAAGCAGCCCGTCTCAATGAGCGCAGCCTCCACGTTGCACATACAAATGCAAAGCTGTCAGTGACAGCATTCCATTCCGATCACCTAGAACAGGGGTGGGCAAACTTGGCCCTTCCAGGCCACTTTCCTTCAGAGGTTAGCTCCAACCCTAATCAAACACACCTGAACCAGCTAATCACTGTCTTCAAGACTACTAGAAGGCTACAGGCAGGGGAGTCATATCAGGGTTGGATCAAATCTCTGCCGGAAAGTGGCCTGGAAGGGCCAAGTTTGCCCATCACTGACCTAGAAGGATTGAGCCGCTCGGTGTAACGAGGGGCGCTGATCCTTGCGTGTAACGCACACTGGCAGATCAAATGAGGCATGCGGGATGTGTGCCGGCGTAAAATCACTTAAGCCTGGTCGCTCAAACCGCGAATTCGCCGTTTCTTCCTCCGAGGTAACTGGGAGGGGGAGAATCATGAGAGCGGGAGGGATCAGCAAGCGAAGTAGGGACAGACTGAGGCTTTTGAGTGAAAGCAGTCTGTCCGAGCACAGCGCCGCACACACAATGCGAAACTGTCAGTGATAGAGAGGTGACAGTGTTCTGCTCCGATCCGCCTAGGAGGATAGAGCCGCTCGATGTAGCGAGGGGCGCTGATCCTCATGTGTAAAACAAACCGGCGTATCAAAGTGCAGTGGGGAGAGCGGGCACATGGGCTCTGTGCCGGCGTGTGATCACTCAAACCCGGTTGCTCAGCCCCGTGGCTCCGCTGTTTCTCTCTCCGAGCTCGCTGAGAGATGAGAAACGAGAGAGCGGGGCTGCCTTCATTGAAGAAGGCAGTGCGCGAGTGGAGAAGGGCGAGATTCATGCTCTTAGTGAGAGCATTCTGTGCCGTGCAGTTACACTGCATTATTAAAAAAGCCTTAAGTCATCTGAGAAAAAGGAGTTTTCCCCATACCGTCTTTGCGACGCAGTACGAGTGAAGTATCAACAGGGAACAACTGTTTTCATCACTGATAACAATAATAATAATAAAATGTTTATTTAGCAGCAAATATTAGAATGATTTCTAAAGGATCATGTGACACTGAAGACTGGAGTAATGATGCTGAAAATTCAGCTTTGCATTACAGGAATAAATTATATTTTAAAATATATTAAAATAGAAAACTGTATTTAATTGTAAAATTAATTGTAATTGTAAATGAAAATTGTAATAGTAATTCACAATATATTTATGTTTTTACTGCATTTATACAGCCAAATGTAGTCTTGGTGAGCATAAGTGACTTCTTTCAAAAACAAAAACTCTTGACCAACCCCAAACATTTGAATGGTAAATGCAGATGTATTTTGTTTTAAGGTTGTTTAGATGTTTCACGGAAAACCACACAAAAACACAGATTAGAAAAATATTCTTGTCAATGTGACCTTTGCTGGTCTTGAATGTGCTGTACTGAAACCAGCTGAAGTTGGTCTTTTAACACAGTGTTTCCCAACCTTTTTTTAGTCGCGGCTCCCTTAGGAAATTTTAACAAACTTGTGGCACCCTACAAAATTAATTTTGTCACAATATTTGAATTTCTAACTTCAGTGTAATAATTTGAAAGTATAGATATTCGGTACAGCAGGGAAGAACTGCAGAATATAATGTCATACAGATATTCTTAATATTATTAAAAAATTTTGTCCATCAATGGTGGCAATCAGTAGGCTAATTTCTAATGAAGAGACCAATTTATATGACAGATTTTAATGTAGGCTTTTATACATGTGTAAACATTATTTAATTACCATTATAACTAGCTATCTCACAAATTTTTGCTCACTTAGTGCTGTTTTAATTTTACAGTGGAGTAATTTTGGTGCAGTAGCACGAGATAGCTTGAGCATAACATAGCGGTTAGCAGATCAATGAATGAGAGGGCAGTGTTACCAGAGTTGCCCATATACCACACCATGTTACAACACAGTAGGGCTATTGCAGACAGAAACAATACTGTTTCCTGTTGGCTCAATTTTTGAGTGGACTTTGCTGTTCCGATTCGCATGAACGGTATTTGAGTGGAGCGTCTGAGCGGAGCGCACACGCATAGAG
The DNA here is from genome assembly GCF_001515605.1 of Sinocyclocheilus anshuiensis. Lineage (NCBI taxonomy): Eukaryota > Metazoa > Chordata > Actinopteri > Cypriniformes > Cyprinidae > Sinocyclocheilus > Sinocyclocheilus anshuiensis. The sequence goes on along the minus strand of NW_015557179.1, from coordinate 2,375,163 downwards.
CGGGATAATACGCATAGCGTCACACCACGTGAAAGTGAAACCTGAGCGGTGAACTAATTTTCGGCAGCCGAAATTTCGGTGCATCTCTAATTATTGGCGACATCAGAAATGGATATTATATAATATATGCTTTTTTGAACATTTTAGCAATTTAAAAATATTAAAAAATGATTTTTTACACGGCACCCCTGCTCTCGACAGGCGGCACCCCGGTTGGGAAACACTGTTTTAATAAACAATAACATGATTACAATGCTCTGCATAAACTTCAGCTGTTCTGTTCCTGTAACTGCACTTCTGTTATACTCCAAAAACAGATCTTCCCAACATCTTCTTATTTACTCACACTTAAACTAGACTAATGGCTATCTGCTCCTAATGCACAGGTTGATATAATTTTTGCAGAACCTCACAGCTCAGTTACCATTCAGTTGCTGATGGTTCAGCAATCCTTAGGTACTTGTGCAGTCCCATTATGTGACTGAAAGGGACCAAATCAGTTTTTTTTGTTGTTGTTGTTTGGTTTCATTTAAAATAAATAGGGGAGATGGCTGTTCCGTTAGATGAACGTCAATGGCAGGTAATTGCAGTAATGTTGCACTTGACTTGACAGAACCGCCTGAACTAAAGACGCTCATTACGCCCAGGCACAGAGGCTGTTGACACAGGTGCTGGAGTTATCATTAATGACCACTGCAGCAGTTGGTGGGTGGCAATTTTGTTCAAAGTCATTCTTTTCATCTTAATTTTACTGGACCTGACAGTCAGCAAGTATCTCTCTTAAGAGTGATTAGTGAAATGTTACCCTAACTTCAGCAATTTGTTCACTATCATAGAGGTAAAACTGAAGCAAAGAAAACTGTGTTTGAGGCTCTTGTTCGCTTTGTTGTTCACGGTTTCTTCCTCCCTACCAGGACCTGAGTGACATTTTCCAGAGATGTTAAATGTTTTCAGTGGGGCTGCAATCATTTCTTTCACATATGCTTAAGGGCAAATAACCTACAGTTCATTTCCAAGTGAGTTCAGTGTTATAAGTCTCATTGTGTTGTGTAAAGCGCATGTAATCTTGCATGTAAGAGGAAAGCACTTAATGGCATCCCACTGATGAATTAGTAAATGACATAACCAGCAGTGGTTTTCTGACAATACCTCATAAAACATCAAAGCAGGCTATAAGTGATTTAATATTACAGGTAAATATATCAGTTTTGCTAACTCACATGCACCATCTGACAAAACCCCACCCTCCTAAAACATGTCAATCAACACAGTGAACTGGCAAAATGATTAACAGGCAGAAAATGAATCTTATTGGATTAAAATAATAATAATAATAATAATAATATATATTTTTTAAATCATTTCAAAAAATTAAAACAGAATATGTTGCTTTTTATTTATTGCTATGATGCATAATGTATTATTATTAAAAAAAATTAAAGTTGAATATAAATCAGTTGAATGTGCAACATCTTTAAGTACATTTATTTGCATATCAATGTAAAATAATATAGTTTCTTGAATTCAAAAGAGCATTTAATTGTGTTTAATAATTTATTTAAAAAAAAACTGTTAAAAACAAATAGCATTATAAGACACCGTACCTACACTACCGTTCAAATGTTTGGGGTCGTGATTTTTTTCTTCTTTTTTTTTTAGCAAGAATACAATAAATGCAATAATGTTGTGAAATATTATTACAGTTAAAAATAACAGTTTTCTGTTCTAATGTATTTTACAATATAAATGTCTTTACAATATAAATGTCACTTTTGATCAATGAATGTTTACTTGCTGAATAAAACTGTTAAAAAAATAATAATTATAATAAAAAAATAAAAAAATAACTGACCCAAAATTTTTGAACATTAGTGTATATCTATTCTGGGTATAGACATGTCAAAATATAAAGGTTTGTGATAACTGCAGATTAGCATATATACTATAAAATTGACATGCATTGGTTGTAATTTCATAGAAATAAACGTTATCTGGCACAGTGGGTGGACCGGGGTGAAACAAGAGGTACTTCCTAATCCACACCACTTCACGATGAATAGAGAACCTTTGGGAGGGAATGATTATGAAGTGCCTATACAAATAATGTCCGGGCTAAAAAAAAAATATTAACCACTCCTTTATGAATGCTATATGAAGTGTTATATAATTGCTAGTGACTGCTGAGAGCAAGCGTTCAAGGACAATAGGTCAAGAAAGCATATGAGATACTGGACATGACGCAGTTTAAAACAATATAATCTACAGTTTTGTACAAGCAATGAACAAACAATGGAGTTTCCGTGGCACTCATATTGATATGAGGGATATCCTGCTGACAGAAATACCACTTTCTTTGAAGGAAAAAATAAAAGCATCCTTATTAGTATTAGACTGTCAAAAGAACCTTGACTTTCAGACATCAATCTGACATCATGCTGTACTGTTATACACCTAGAAAATGTAATTTCCTTTTACACACATAAAGATAAATTTAAAAGAAACATATCGGGCATGATACAGTGTCCTTCTTCCCCGATTACAATGCATTCATCCTTTGAGAGGCACTAACATTTCCCTGCAGATCCACCGTAGCTGGTTTTACTGTCTGCTCGTATTGCTCACCTGTGCATCAACTAATTGCCTCCTTTGATGTTTTTGCCTCTTTTCCAAACTGTAACTTTGACTTTTGAAAAGTCTGATGGTTTCTCAGTAGGGCCTTTCGCACCGCTTTAGTTCCAGAACTAAATGTACAGTACTAAAGTACTGGGACGATTTTGCGTGAACTATTTCCCAGTACCATTTAAAGGGTTGCATTCGCACCGATAGTGTGTACTAAGAAGTGACGTAAGCCGGTCGACAGCGTCATCATTTGTGCGTGGCGTTCAACAACAGAAACAAAGAAGAACAACATTAACAACAGGAGGATGGAGGACGCTGTGATCGGAGCTGTGTGTTTGTTGTGTCTCGCGGGTTTCACAATAATGGACATGGAAAGTCGACGTATACGTAAAGCGATTGAAAGAACGGAAAGGAGGACTAAGAATCTCCAACGACAACTGGCAGTGCTACATTTGCTACAAGTGCCTGCACTTCAGCGTCCGTCCATCTATCGCTGTTCTCCATACTTACGAAATAAGTTGACACAATGTTTACAGTATGTTTACACGGCGTTTTAAATCATGGCGGGTGAGGGCGTTTTCATACGCGTTTGGCCAATCAAGGTCTACTTACGTCACAATTAGTACCAGTTGTGCTGGTTAGACCCTGCTCCGGAGTAGGAGCTAATTTGGTTCTCGAAAAAGGCAGTCCGGTACTAAAATCGCACCCAGTTCCGGCGGTGCGAAAACGCCAAAAAATGGGTAGTTCCACAATTAGTTCTGGTACTATGAAAAGGTTCCCGCGGTGCGAAAGGCCCTAGTGTCTCTGGGACTAGTTTTGGTGACTTTGAAAAGTAACAGATGTATTATCCATTCTGTTAGCACTCTGGAACATCACCGGTTCAATTGTTAGTTCTTAGCATAACTTAAGTGCACAGTTCTTTGTCCCGGTTTAAGTGAATCAAGGCATAGTAGCCCGGTTAAAAAAAAAGATACGCAGTAACCTTTTCATCTGATGATAAATCTCCTCAAAGATTTGACACCACCATATCAAAAGGACGCTTGCGTATGTCCCTGACATCGTGGCCTAATGAAAGCTCCATTTACTGTAGACATGGTGTAAGTACTATTAAATCTGAGCATCTTGTCTGGAGTAGCTAGTTTTATAATGGTTCAGCTGGCCTTAAATCTGTCATTAAAGCTTTTAAGCAATAAGATACATTTCATATGGATTAAAGATTGAAATTTTAATTATTTTCCATTTATCCAAGGGCTACAATCCAAAGCATATGGTGGAAACATTAGCTCTTGTGTAGTCTTTAATGACTGCCCATGCCTGGGTTCTTGCTTTAGTGATTCTCATTTGTAGAGTCCAACTTTTCCTGCCCTCCTGAGAAATCATTGGCATATTGAACTGGTAGGGTAAGACATCAAAGTCAGAGCGCAGACATATTTTCGATGCAGACTGTACCATCTGGCCTCACAGCCTCAGGCAGGAGATACCAGTCTATAATCAGGGCATCGCATTCAGTTGAATACACATGCATGGCAAATGAAGTAGTGGTGAAAAATTAAAGATGGATGATTACAGAGACTATTACAGAGACATAAAATGTCAAACTGTTTCACCAGAGCACAACATTAATTCATAAATGGCAGTATTTCCATGCATCAGACTGCATAACAGATCACATCTGATCACAGGAAACCGAAAAGGCTTTGCAAGAATATTGAAACTTATTATTTGCAAGAATTTTAAACTTATCAAGCAGGATACAATTAAACCAGAAATACATGAAGTTACATCCATAACACTCAGAACTGTAATGGTGGTATGTGATGATAAATGTAAAAGTAAATGAAAAAGTATAATGTATAATGTGAATAATTATATTTTATATGTACATACTAATCTTAGTCAATACAAACCACATACTAAACTCATCCTCAAATTATGAAGCACAGGCATTAATGATTGATTTTGAAAATGTAGATATAAGATCAGGTCCAAAACACTTGAAATTTTGAAAGCAGAAATAACATTTTTTTAATTGTAGGATTAAATTTATTGCCAATAAAATTATGCTTATATATATATTTGTGTGTACAGTACTGTGCAAAAGTCATAGGCCATTAGTATTTTCACCAACAATAAATAAATATAATATATATAAATAAATAACAATCTGTCCATTATTACCGAAACTGTCTATTATTTTAAGTGTCTGTCTATTACTTTTACTGTCTATTGTTTTTATTTGAGTTTGAGGCTTGGATACCTTATTTGGTGTATTGTGCATTAAGCTATTACTGTAACACTATTCTGCATTACAGTTATGTCTGCTCTCCCCTTAATATGAATCGTTTTCATCAATTATCCAAGAAGAGGAGGCTAGATGTGAACAGATTGATGAGCACACTCTTGAAAAGGCCAAACACACTCTTCTATCCTCTTAATATCTAAAGGGATGTTTGTGTTATCTTAACTAGATGGATGTTTTACAGAGAGCAGCAGAGCTGAACTACATTCAAGTGGTTCAAGTGGAAATGATCTGTATCCAGTGGGAACCGATAACAAATTAAGTGCCAAACAAACACAAACAACTGATATAGCACTAATCAATCAAGAGCCTCATGGTGTCTTTCACGCTTAATAAAGAGCATAAAAGAGGATAAGATCATATTGTAGAGAGGATAAAGTGAGAGTGGTGGTCTGTTTATTACCCATTGTAGAAATTATATGATTATTTAGATAAGTACATCAGCTCCATGAACCCTCATTTTCCTTTTTTTTACCCAACACGCACACGCACACACACACACACACACACACACACACACCATACAGAGAGTTTCACAGCTCTGAGCTTTGGTTTTCTTTCTGGTTTAAAGACATTTTAAAGGTACTTTATTTCAGTTCATATGTAGTAGCAATAGAATACTAGTATACTTTATATAGTGTGTATACTGTGCACAGTATGTAAATGTTCTTTATGAATACTAATGATCACATTTGCCGTATGCAGTATATATCAAAGCACACTGAATTCTGAATTCTGTATCCCACATTGCTATGGGCTTCACTTGACCTTCTTCCATTGTGATGAACCAGAAATAATATGTTATGATATTTTATTATTAATTATTAGCCAAAAATGATTAATTATTTGAAGAATACCAATTGTTAAGAAATTTGTCCACAGAATTTGGAATGTTTGTGCAATAACGTTGACTGTTTTACATGTGTTTTTGAAAAATAATAGATACACCGTGTCTAGTATTCAGTTAATAGTAAGGTAGAAATTCGTTCACAATGTAGTCTTAGAGAAGGTGTCACATGATCCTTCAGAATTTATTCGAATATGCTGATTTGCTGCTCAAGAAACATTTCTCTTTATTATCAATGTTAAAAAGTTTTGCCGTGTCATATTTTTGTGGAAACTGTGATACTCTTTTTCAGGATTCTTTGAATAGGAAGTTCATTTTGTGTAACATTATAAATATCATTTCTGTCACTTTTGATGCATCCTTGCTGATTAGAAGTATTAATTTCTTTAAATAAATAAATAAATAAAAATCTTGCTGACTTGGCTCAAACAAAAGAAAGTGCAAACACAAGATACAAATGCATTTGCTGAAGCAACTATGCCTTTTAAGCTTCCTTCCATGAGACTTTGAGCTCTTTTATAGAGTGTCATAACCAAGCACTTCACATCACAAGTGCAGTGCTGTACCAGGTGAGCTACCGAGCAAGTTTACTACATCAGGAAAGCCATATGGGGCTGGTTATGTGATGAAAAAGCCGAAATGTATTAGTTTTCAAATCAAGCACTATGATAAAAGGTCATGAGTATTGCGCACAAAAATAAGTCTATTAATTGATAATATGCACCTGTAATCAAAAATTGTGTGAAAAGGAACAAAGGTTGTTGGTGTTTTACTACACTAGTGTTTATTTCAACTGGAAACAGCAGTGAAATGTATGTTTAAAGTAGGTATATTTTTGCAGTTATGAGAAAATGTAGGCTGAGTCACATATTTTCCAGCCTGGGTTGAAAATTTTTCATCACACTGATTCCCAGTGAAATTACTGTATTTTGCTCCCTAAATTTCACAGAGTAGGGGTAAATGTGACAGCATGTTTAGACACTCCAGCTCTCTGTGTTGTCTGTCAGGTAGTAGTCACCATGCTAAAATATTTTAGTTGGCACTTTCTCAACGCATTAGACTTTCATTACACATTCTGTGGACCATCATGAGGACCAGTCAATGTTTTTAGGAAGAATTTTTTTTTTTTTTTTTAAACAGTAGAGCGCTGTGTCATTATTACTGCCCTTCCATGCAGTGTTTACCCAATAAGGTTCAGTAAAACTTATTTGATGGAGCATTTAATGGCCTGGATCTGGCTGCCTCCGTTGTTGTTTCCCATATTCTGGTTCACTACTGTCTGACCACCTGTGGATCAGTGCTGAGTGAAGTCCTGAGAGGACAGAAGAACAGAAGGGAAATGTTTCGCATTTTATCACCATGCTGACAGCTATATTCAGTCCTGTAAAATACATTGTTTTTACTTCCGTCTTCTAATCATGAGCAGAAACTTTTTTCCCCTAGATTCAGCTTAACGTTTACATCTTTAACATTATGACCTCTGCTTACTGAAATATATTTAATGCTTTCTGTGTTTTAAATCTAACGGATTTATAGGCTACTGTGTAAAAAACATATGGCCCATTCAGGACTGCAGAAGCAGAGCTGAACGTGACATTATAGTAGCAGTGACACATCGCACTTTAAGTGATTTCCTTCACTGCTTATCTACGGCAGTGTGGCCATTTCAATGGATATTTATAACATCTTTTGTTTTTCTCCACCCTACGGAAACCTCATTGCACGAAACCCACAGCTCTTCACTCCTGAGACAGGGCTTAAGTGGAAATATCTGTCGGGGTGACCCGCAGTCCAGACTTCCAGCCCTAACTAATTGCTTCCTGGTCATGGTTTCAAATGATCACATGTACAAGAGGTTCATCTGTAGGGTCATTTCTGTGGAAAATCTAATGGTTATCTATCATTACAAGCAACTTTTTGTGCTTTCAAGAGTTATTTAATATAATTTGCCACTTACAGTATATACAGTATGTACACTACCTTACAAAAGTTTGTGGTGGGTGAGGTATTTTAATAGTTTTGAAAGAAGTCTCTAAAGCTCACCAAGGCTACATTTATTTGTTCAAAAATACAGTAAAAACAGCAATATTGTGAAATATTATTACAATTTAAAATAACTGTTTTCTCTTTGAATACATTTAAAAATGTAATTTATTCCTGTGATTGAAGCTGAATTTTCAGTAGCATTACTCCAGTCTTCAGTGTCACGTGATCCTTCAGAAAGCATTAATATGTTATTATATGTCTAAAACAGTTGTGCTGCTTAATATTGTATGTAGAAATGGTGATACATTTTTTTTCATGTTTGAGGAATAAAAAGTTCACAAGAATAGCATTTATTTTAAGTAGAAATATTTTAAAATAGAAATGTCTTTACTGTCTCTTTTGACAATTTAATTCTTCCTTGCTAAATAAAAGTGTTACTTTCATTTTAAAAATCTACTTTAAAAATTCTTTCTTAATAAAAGTATATAAAAAAACTCAAGAACAAAAAAAATTACTTAAGAACAAGATTCTTGCAATGATCCCCTATATCAAGAAGATCTTGAGGAAAGGCAATAAAAATAAATACAATTAATTGCAAGAAAAAAGTAAATAAGGATAAATAAACAATATATAATACAATGTAAATACTAGCAAAACAATATCTGCAAATGAATTATCTAAAATAGAGATACAATTGTACAACTGTCATTTTTTTCAGTTTCAAAAAAAATAAAAAGAAGTCAAATTAAATGTTAACATAGAAAAGACAGATCATACTTTTTGAGTGGTCGTTGCGTATTACGCTAATCAGATGATTCAAATTGCAGTGATCATCTGCTGTTTCTCATCTCTGGATGACGTGACCTTGCCTTCCAGCTGATTGACTCAGTTCTAAAATAGACATTAGCACTAAATTACATAGTGGAGACTTGTCACTGATTGCTAAAATTTGCCATCTCATCTCTTCTCTATGTCTGTGAGGGTGTGCAGGACATAATTGCCCAGACAGCTGCGAGAGTGAAGAGATCCATGCGCCCCGCCGTGAGTTATGGACACACTCAGAAGCACCTGTGCTTCTCCACAGTCTGCTCAAAAAAGCAGCTCCAGCTACCCGCTTTACAAATGATACCATTAGCGCACAGAGGAGCCATACATAAAATAAACATCTCTGCAGAGCGGATGGACTTTTAGAGCGCAGATTTAAAATCAGCACAATATATTGGACAACTGAGTAATAGTTTAATGAGAAGTGAAGGAACTAAAACTATAACACATATAAGAAACGCATTTTGTGCGCAATTAATTGAACCCAGTCTGAAGCAAGGAATAAACAATATAAAACCTAAATGATTCCGTTTTAATTCAACCAGACCCATAAATCTGATTCGGTGATACTCAGCATCCTTGCATTTGTAGTTAGATCAGTCTTTCACTTGTAACTGCATAAATGAGCTAATGTCTATGAGAAAATATTGCCAATTTTTTTTAATTTGTCATATTTACAGATATCAAAATCATTATATAAGTAAACTTAGTAAGTGACCAAAATTGACTGAAGATATGATATTAAATGCTGAGTAGTTTTGCTCTCATAACCTGCTCTAATACAGTGGGTACGGAAAGTATTCAGACCCCCTTACATTTTTCACTAATGTCAACGATTCTGTGTTTTTCTGTCAATATGGGGTGCTGTGTGTACATTAATGAGGAAAAAAAATTAACTTAAATGATTTTAGCAAATGGCTGCAATATAACAAAGAGTGAAAATTTTAAGGGGGTCTGAATACTTTCCGTACCCACTGTAGATTAGCTTTGCACTCATAGTCTCTCTCATGACTTGTTAACTAATTCTTTTCCTCCACCATGAGTGGTGACAGCTAGTCTCATTCTTCAGACCACCCACTGTCTGTTCACTGACCGTCTCGTGTATATTGCATACAAAAATGGTGATAGCTGGATAAAAATAGCCAGTTCCAATCTGACTGGGTGGCTTTTAGCAATTTGTAAAAGCCTTTTTCAATCTACCTGGAAACATAAGTTATGTTCTTTAAACAAATGTATGCTTTTTGCAGGGCGTCTACTTGTTTGTCAGGTAAGTGACGTGGAAGATATTCAGAGTTTTGAGGCACTTAATATATAAATATATACACTATGGTTCAAATGTTTGGGGTCTGTAAGACTCTTTAGATTTTTTTTCTTTTTCTTTAAGTCTCTCATGCTCACCAAGGTTCTATTTATTTGATAAAAAATGCAGTAAAAATATTGTGAAATTATGATTACAATTTATATAGGACAATTTAAATAACTTTTTTCTACTTTAATATATTTTAAATGCATTTTATTCCTGTGATGGCAAAGCTGAATTGTCAGGAGTCATTCAGAAATCATTCTAATATGCGGATTTGATGTTTTTGCTGCTTTTTTGCTACATTTCCCCCAGGATTCTTTGATTAATAGAAAGCTTAAAAACAGCATTTATTTGAAATAGAAATATTTTGTAACATTTTAAATAGTTGTTACTGTCACGTTTGATCAATTTAATGCATCCTTGCAGAATAAAAGTATTAATTTATTTATTTACAACAACAAAAAAATGACACCAAACTTTCCTGCCGCCAAATTTTTAAACTGTAATGTATCTACTGTTTAGTCAGAATTCTATATTTTGCTATGGTTTCCAAACCCATTACATTTTTTTTATAGCATCATCAGTTTGTTCTTGTTCCTTGATACTTTCCCTCAACAGATGCAAGTTCACCAACAGACAAGTGACTGAAACAGCCTCCGTGTCACAGGAAGAGAAAGTGGGACCTCATTCTAGGAACAGATCTCTAGGCTCCCCACCGTCCCTCTTTCCAGACGAAGCCCATCCTGGCCCTTGCGGCACAGACTCAGAGGGGCCCCTGCCTCATCATCTGGCAGTTATCAAAGCAAATTAGAAGAACATATGCTCACAGGCAATGCACTCTGTGTGCAGCCCCTGTTCTCACAACAGCAGAACAAAGCCTGACCGTGGCAGGAAGCTTAAGAAGCACTTATAGGGGGCACTAGGACTTTGGCCCTCAGGAGGACCTCTTTACCCCCCGAGGGGACAATGAGCTTGTGAAGGTAGGAGATGGAGATCTCATTCAGAGCTGCCATTCCATCACACACATCTTTGTTCCCTTTGACCCAGGAAAGCGCATGAAAAACAACTGACCCAGCAGGCGAAAATGAACGCTAAAGAAGGGTGCAATGTGAGCAGAAATCCTTGAAAATACTCCATATTCATTAAACACATGGGTCTAATGAGTCATTTCGAGGTGAAAGGCTCTCTAAGTGAAATAAGCATGTTGGGCCTTGATCATGGTGGAATCTCATGATGAACATGTTCTTAATAGTGGTGTGACTTCATGAGCCAAAGGGCTTTTGGAATAAACACCAGGACTAATTATTCTCAAGTGTTCAGTTAACAAAAAAAAGCACATGTTTTACAATGTTCCCTAAGTTGCTTACTGATTCAAGTCATTATTACAACAGACATGAACCTTTTCATTACAGGTCAATGATTATAAAGTGTGTTTTGAAGATTTCTAATTCTTTTTGGCTAAAACAATCCCTGAGCACACGGAATGCAAGGCCACATTCTCATTAGATTAAGTCCACATTAAAATGCCATAGTGGTTTTATTGGGCAGGTCGTAAAAATCTTAAATAATAGCCGTTTTTAGGAGCTCTGACCTTCCCTTTATGGTTTGTAGGATATTACACCCAGGCCATCTACATAATGTTCATTTTAAGGATTTATTTAATGTCCAGTGATCTGCACGTCGGCGGCGGCTATTCATCACCATCAGCTGGTGTGTGACAGTTTTATGTACTGTGGGATTGGCCGTGCCATTGCATTGCCTCCGGTAAGCAGAGAAGGCTATAAATACGCCCGCCCACTGCTGACCTAACATCCACATCCTCTCTGATCCCATGCTCTTTTAACTGACACAAAAAGAGGAGGTGAAAGGAAAAGGCCTTGACTGACAGTTAAAGGGAATGATAGGAGTCCTCTGGGTTCACATTAAACTCTATCGATTCCACAGCATTTGTGCAATAATGATGATTATACTTTTGACTTGGTCCCTCAGCTTAAAACGAAATCTCACACAAATCTCACCAAACCAAAAAATGGCAAGAACCGATTCCATTTTTAAACAAATACCAGAACCAGAACAGCATCTTCTACTTCTATGACTGAATTTACTGGAATTGACAAAAAGTCTGTAGTTTATGTGCAAATTACGGCTCACAAAAAGTCACTTTCAAACCAAGCAGCTTCCTGTTGGTCAGTGTGGCGAATTTGCTTGACCGACTTAAATGTGAGCAAAATCTGCATGAGCAACTTTTTCGCCTGCTCACGGAAAATTCAATCGCGTGGATTTTGCCTGCTAAATTCCGCAAAGCAATGGTAAATGTGACGGCGCATGGGTGCCACTTAATGCTGCTATCTACATGATGAAACAGACCAAGCAGTGTTGTCTGACTCTTGAAGGAATGACTCTAATGAATGGGTTCTTTTTTGTGAGTCAAAAAAATACAACAAATACAAAAATAAACAACATGTGCCCAACCTATGTAGTCCAATTCCCAAACAAATGGCTCTTATGAACCAGTTCTTTTTAGAAGATCAAACACGCACAAATAAATAATGAGTTTACTTACTAACCAGCTGTTTATAATCCAGTGTTTTGTTAAAGATATACATTGAGTCTCATTCACTAATAATTGCATAAATTATTCTGCATTTGTACGTACAGGAGAACTATTTTACACCTTATTCATAATACAATTTATTCTTAACCTCATTCAAATGTTAATGAATTTGAAGTATTCAAAATTAGCAACCGCATGCACAGGATCCATTCAAATATTCCTTTAATAATAATAACAATTTACGCATTTAGCAGACACTTTTATCCAAAGCAACTTACAGTGCATTCAGACTGTACATTTTTTACCAGTATGTGTGTGTGCCCTTGGAATCGAACCCACGATCTTTTGCGCTGCTAATGCAATGCTCTACCACTGAGCCATAGGAACACGTTACATTTTCACACTTAATATCCTTTACAGCCTTTCGCCATGCTTTTTATGCATAAAATCTAATCTTAACACAATTATAAGGTTACCGTAAGTAGGCGATTTTTGCATTTTTGTGGTGTCAGCTGTAGTTTTTCATAAATTTGGAATAAATTTTAGTACAAAAATTATTGGTGAATTAAGAATCAGCCTATAAACAGACTCTGAAACGTCACAACTTCTGCAAAAAAAAATAAAAAATACAAAAAAAATTTTTGCTGAACATAATTCATCCTTTAGCAATGGAATTGCATTTCTTTTTTTCAAAATATTTATTCCTTAAACGTACTAAAAGAACCATAGGAACTCTTAAGGAACCAGAATCATTCAGAGGAATCAAACTGTTAAAAGTAGGGCTGGGTATCGAGTTCGATACTTTTTAGGCACCGACC
>NW_015557179.1:2347398-2361707 GCF_001515605.1 Sinocyclocheilus anshuiensis | reverse complement strand
TTTTGTTCCTTTGTGCAGTGGCTCAGGAGATGAGTCTTTGAGTTTGTATAAACATCAACAAGCTGAAAAATACAACCAAAGTTTTTTTTTTAGATAATGTAATCTTGTTAAAAATGATTTCATACAATTGGTATCGAAAAAATATCGCTCAGGAACCGGTATCGAAGTCAAGGTATCGATATCGAAAAATTTTGAACGATACCCAGCCCTAGTTAAAAGTATTCCATTCCAGGCTAGAAACATGTCACGAGTAACCATGATTTAGAAATCTGAGGGACGAGGCAAAATATATTCTGTAGTACTAAATTATACCATAAATGCTGTGTAAATTAAGCTCAAATGATGCTGGACCTTGAAGTGCTGCCCTGGTGGTGGGACTTGAGTTGGAGGAAGGAGACAAAGGAAGTGAAAATCAGGATGAGAGAGAGATGAGACATGAGATGCACAGCAGGTGTGACATGCAAGAGACAAGAGAAAGAGATCGGAAGAGATAGTGAGAACGATGCATTGCAAGAGGAAGACGCTTTCATTACATCCCCTATCATGTGTCCTGATCACTTTCCCAGTCTCACTAACACAGCAAACATCTCCCTCTCGCTCTCTCTCCTGATTCCCAAACCTGCAAAGCCCATCAGGGCAAGAGGGGAGGGAGCATCCCGAGTTTCTCTCCCCAACTCCCTGCGGCGGAAAAAAGGCTCAAACGCAACAAAAGACAGACAGCTGGTTTTTGGGAGAAGGAGTCACTCTTTGAATTGATCTGTCTAGCTATAAAGATTGGGCAGTTATGAGAATGTCTCTTCATAAAGCCAGGCAGCATATCGTCCCCTTTTGGTTTGTAAATGACTTCCTTTTTTGAACAAAACCTCGACCTGACAGCTAATTTTCGAAGGGCATATACCTTACCCTGGTTTTGTGGACAATATCAAGAATTTCACAAGAAAGCCGAACCATAGACTTTTTGGAGCCAAACTGGAATGAAAATACAATATCATAAAGCACATGGATGATGTATAAGAGTGTCCATGTTAAAGAAAAGGAAAAATCTTTTTAAAAAGTGGATAAAAAAACACATGTGCCAAGTTCTTACAAATTAACTCTTCATATTCATGCTGGTATTATATGGTTTTAACTTTTGTACCATTTTCAAGAAATTAAATTGAATTTAATAAAAATTTTATTTGGTGTAACATCAAGTAAAAAAGTAAAATTTTCATTTTTTTTTTATTACGTTATATCCAGATCAACCATTCAAAAGTTTGTGGTCAGTAGGATTTTTTGTAAAAAAAAAAAAAATTATAAATTTTTTGGAAACCAGTTAATATTTATATTCTGCAAGGATGCATTAAATTGATCAAAAGCGACAAAGATATTTCAAATGTTACAAAAGATTTCTATTTCAAATAAATGCTGTTCTTTTGAACTTTTATCACAGTTTCCACAAAAATATTAAGCAGCCAAACTGTTTTCAACATTGATAATAATAAATGTTTCTTGAGCACTAAAGAATGATTTCTGAAGGATCGTGTGACACTGAAGACCGGAGTAATAGCTGCTGAAATTTCAGCTTTGCATCACAGGAATAAAATACATATTAAATGACATTTCTGATCAATTAAATTCAACCTTATAAGAGACGAAAATAAGATGTGAACATTAGAGACTTTTTTCAACATTGAACAAATGTTCTATAAGTTCAGTGAGCGGTGATACAGATTTCTTAAAGATTATTATACATATTAATATAATATTACAAACATGTTCATCATGGGTTGTATTCTTCCTGGATGCTAATCAAATAAAATAGTAGTATTTAATAAGCAAAGGTCAACGGGTGTGTATGTAAAATGACAGGCTTTCAAATTCAGCAGGGCTTTCTGTGCAGTTCTTTGCTCACAGATCCTGTGTGGATCTGCTTATAACTTCAGCTCCTACTCACTGATGCAAACCATCATAAACAGACACCGCTGATAACCAGAGTTCCTTTTCCACACAAATCCAACCCAATCTGCTTTTCTACTTTGTTTTCGAAAACATCACAAGAATGCTGCTCCGCCCCACAGTGGGATATGTGAGAAAAGGCACCCTGCGTAAGTCCCGCTGGGCCTGAATGGGTTATAGTGCTCTCAGAGAGACTGCTGATGCCTTTTTCAGATGAGGACTTGAGAAACAACATGAGAGGATGCAGCGGAGTGTTTTTTCTGCCCCGTCTGCTCTGCTCTATCGATACTCTCTGTCAGTCCTCTCAACTCAAGTCATGCAGAAACTGCTGGAATCTGCAAAGAAAAATTTATGATTACAACATGATGTAGAGCCTAATCAGAAACCACGTAAAAGGACAGATGCATCTGGAGAACGAAACCGCTGTAAGTGATTTTGTATGATGACTGAATGCATTAGGACACAAGCTATAGTACTGTTCTTACAGTCAACTGTCATGAGCTAAATTTGGATGCAGATGTTCTGCTTTTCAAAGTTCAGGTGGTTTCATATGATAGTGATAAATGTCCTGTGTGATTATGCTCAAATATTGATCCCATCCGTTATTGCAGAGGGACAGACATTCAGTGCTAAGGCTGTTTTTGGCTTCCGCTGCTCCTCATGAGCACAGATCAATCATGTTGCTTCAGTGATCAGAGTCAAACACTGAGACGGTCAAGTGATGTCAGCAGAGTTCAGTCTAACATTTTTACTGGCCCCACTTTGAAAGAATTATCCATTTTTATTTTTTAGCAATGTATAGTATGTATAAAATGTTTGGGGTTGGTAAGATGTTTTATTATTTTATATATATATTTTTTTTTAAATAAGTATCTTAAGCTTACCAAGGCTGCATTTATGTTGAAAACAGTAATGTTGTTTCATATTTTTGAGGAAATTAGTATTATTATTATAGTGAGCCCTTTTACATTAGGCCTACTAGGCTATAATAATCATTAAAAAAATTAAAAGTTTTTCCCCTTGCTGTACCGAAACTGTGCCGAACCGTGACATCAAAACCGAGGTACATACCAAACCGTCAGCAGAATTTTCATCAAAGTTGAACACATCATAGAATTAAAAACATTTATGTTTGCACGGCATAAAAATGGATGTACAAGATCAGTAAATGTCAGTTGTTTATTGGCAGTGCAGAACTGGCCTGAAAGGACAAGTGTAACTGTTTCATCAGCTGGCCCAAATCTCTCTCAGACTCACTTATTGAGTCATGTGACTCGTTCTGTGACTATGATGTTCTGTGACTATGAGCAAAGATGGCAGATTATAAATCGCATACTTTAGGGGCCAATCGAGCAACTGCCATTGAGTAAATTGGATTGCTAACGGATAGCGCTTTTCCTTCAGGGTCAAACCATTAAATGTTTTTTGAAAACACAGTTAATAAGCATTGCCAGTATGTTGGGATAATTGTGTTGTTTTTCCCAAAGTTTAACATCATGAGATGGCTTTTGTTTGAAGAGTGTAAGGCTCCATGCCACCTTTATCTGATTGCCGAGAGTGTGTTGCTGTGATTGTCCTCAGCTGTGGGACATACGCTGCCTACAGGATGACTTGGATGGTGTCCACTGGTTATTTAGGAGATCACAGGAGAGAGCAGTATGCTTAAGCATTAAATAGGCTACTTTTGAGGAAAAGTGAAAACAGCTGGCAGGCTCTGGATGTCAGCACAAGTAATATGGATGACAGATAAGTCCAAACTTTAGTTTAGTGAATAGAGAATACATTTACTCACAGAAGCAGACATGCCGCTCTGTTTGCCCAGTGGGCTGATGTTTATACCGAGATCATTTGTTATTTCATTAGTATTTTAAAATGACAGTTTAATGAGAAAATTATTGCCATAATAATGTGCACAGGAACTGCTATTACCTAATAGCATTTACATTTCATATCCATTCTGTAAACTCTGTTGGTATTCTCACTTCTTATAGACCCTTTTTGCACAGACATCACAATTACGTCACAGCATTAGCTGGAGGCAAAACAAAGGACCAACTGGAGGCAGCCAATACAAACCAGCACAGAGTCGGCAACATAGGAGCTTAAAATGTCATCTTTGAGTGTCAGAAATTAGAATGATGGAGTACAGGCTCCGATTTGAAATTACCTGCTGCCATTGCCAGACAAAAAAATGACGACAGCTGTAATAAAACGAGCAGACTGGACAGAAACGATCATTAAAAATGCTCGCATTTGCAGCACACACTTCATATCAGTTAAGGTTAAATAAACTATTGTCTTTTGTTGGTATGAATTGTGGTTTGGTTATGAGTCTAAAGATTTCTCATGCATGCCCACCTAATCAGAAATTGGGGAACAAGTTAACTAACGACCAGCGGCTAAACATAAAGGAAAATGTTTGTGTCGTCTCGCTTTCTACAATTGCCATAAATCAAGCATAGCGTTAGTTCTGGCAGATCACATTAGTCAAGCTTGCATCAGCTGACTCTCAGCTGATCCACGTCTACCTATAGGGATACGACACCTACATATAAGGTCCTTCAGTATTATCAGCAGCTTTCGCGAGGCTCAATAGCTAATTACCCTCCACCATCCCCAAATCCTCCTCTTGTCAGTCAGGATTCGGCCTTCTGATTCCCCTTTGAATCAGACTAATTTCTAAAAATGTGTACATTCAATTATTGAACATTAATGATATCTGCAATACAATTATGTTGGTTCTGTTCTGTTTACCCTAGGGGTGTTATCGCTGCTCTCCCTGCTCTCATCCATGCTAGGATGCGCAGGGGGAGTTCTTGCCCGGAACAGAACCATACCACCAATCCAAACTGCATGCTAATTGTCAATCATCTTTGACGATAGTGGTCCTGACAAAAAGTGCAGTTGTAGAGAGAGGGAACAGTGAAGGCCCATGTTATGTGTCAGGTGTGTGTTCAAGTGCATATGCTTACAACTGCCACTGTACATAGTTATAGGCACCTAAAGATTTATATGCCCTCAGTTGGTTTCTGTTTACTATGCACGCTCAGTTTCTCTATCTGGTAGGTGTGTCAGACCACTCCTGTCAGATCGTCCATCCACTGAGTGAGTGTGTACGAGTCAGCCAATCTGGTTCCTTCCATTAAAGTTAACATTATAACAATTTAACAATCGCGGTCCCGGACAGTGAGTGACATTACATATTCAGATAAAATCGAATTTTCTCCAGTCATTGTTAAAAAAACAAGCAAACAAAACCTGCTAGCTAGCATTAGTGAAGCGGTCAGGGGAATCTTTCTGCCTCCATCTATGCTCCGCCCATAAAAAAACATCACAATATTTACTAACTGAAAAAGGGTCTATATTTAGATCTGTGATGTGATGATATTTTCCCCCAGATTTGTTGTTATTCAAAACTAAACTAACAATCCAATTCATACAGGTGTAAGTAAATAAAATAATAATAAAATAAATTGTTTTCATTTAAAGGTTGACATGTATTTAAAGGAGACATATTATGCCCCTTTTTACAATATGTAATATTAAACAGCTGCGAAATAAATCGCATGTTTATTTTAGATCTGTGTGGCAGCAGCAATATACATTAAATAAATCAATAAATCCACTGCTCTGTTGTCTCCTCTGAGGCTGGGACTCTAAATAGTGTTCTGTGCTCGTCTGCGCAGCCAAAGGCAGAACAGTTAGCATGTTTTGCTCAAACTTTCGCCATGGCATTACACCGTTGTCGCTTACGAAATCAAAGTGACGGTGCCATGGGTGGAAATGTGCAGATTAAGGGGCGGTAATATTATAATAAGATCCCTTTGCCACGTTACCAAGGGAGCGAAATCAGACGTGCCCGTTTTCTCCGACGCTTGCAGAAAAAGGCTTACCAAAACAAAGTTACTGGGTTACTCTTTTTCACATTTCCTTGGTTGGTAGATGCACCGGGGACCCGATTATAGCACTTAAACCTGGAAAAGTCATATTTTCATGATATGTCACCTTTAAAGGGTGAAATGCTTTTTGCATTTTCCCCATTTCTCCCATCTAAAGAATACAGAATCCCCAAGACGTGTCACTGGTATAGTTTTGAGTGGGGGGGGCTCCCTAGCTTTTTTTAATGCTCTTTGAGCAAAAGAAACAACATTTATGAGACTGTTGTTGCCAGATTTCATTGCTGATTTCAAATATGAAATTTAATTGTAAGCTTGGCGAACAGTTTTGGGAGAATTTGATGTTTCCACATTCAAAGAGATAGGAGCTGCACTTGCAAGCCCGAGAGGTGTTTCAAAGATGGCCGCCGAGTGAAATGACTTGCTTTAAAGGGATTTTGGTCTGTACTGTGTCATTTTGTGCGCATTTGTAAGGGATAGAGAGCGGGAGAAATAGAGTATGCTTTCCGTAATAAAACATAATTTTGTGGCAAAACCACGGAAATAATTTGTCTTTCTATCAAATTGTTTACTATATTTATTTGCTTGGTCAGTGTTGTTGTGGGTTTTGGTTCTTTTGCTGTTGTAAGCTGTGAGGACCTTTGAAATAACTGAAATCATTTGGCGAAGTGATCTGGACGTAATGCAGTCAAGACCTGCCTGGAACTACTTTTCTCTGAAAATAATTGCACACCTTAGAACGTTCGTCAGCCAATCAGATTCAAGCAAGTATTTTGTCCTTATTATGACAGTTTCTTCAACATGTATGATTCCAAAATTCCATAATTCCATGAAAAATATGTTTTAAATTACATTTTAATTGATTCTTTAATTAAAATGTGACACTCACATGTATTCAAGGATAATGAAATAGGGCCTATTTAATTTTTAACTGATGATGATATTATGACAGTTTCTTCAACATGTATGATTCCAAAATTCCATAATTCCATGAAAAATATGTTTTAAATTACATTTTAATTGATTCTTGAATTAAAATGTGACACTCACATGTATTCAAGGATAATGAAATAGGGCCTATTTCATTTTTAACTGATGATGATTATACTACATGTTTTTTTTAAGAAAATGTTATAATCAATTTTCAGAAATATCAAATAAGCATGGATACAAAGATTGCATTTCTAAGAACTTGACAAATATTTTTAAAACAGATTTTCAAGAAAAAAAAGTATCACTGTAACGTTATTCTGGAATAGAATTATTTATGTCAAATATTATTAAATTAAATATAAAACGCATCTTGTTTTGGATGGTGTTTTTATTTATTTTTTTTTTTTTTTTCAATTAATGTTGAACACTAAGCCTCTAAATGTAGCACCACGCCTTTCAAGTAGGTGCTTGGTCTTTAGTTTAGCTTTAATCACTTTTGTCGCTTTCAAGCAGCTACTTTGAGTCTAGTGAAAGCAGGGGCCACATGTGTGGTCTGTGTTGTTCCTTTGTTTCTCAAAATATGCCAGTCACACTGAAGTAGAAAGGAGCAATGTTTTGACAGGGTTTGACAGGGGCGGCGGCATCCTGGTCCAGGATCGTGCTCTGACTGTTAATAATAGTACAGCCTTCTTAAAACGCCTGTGTCATAGTGTTTGGAAAACAACGTAGATGTATTTTGATACTCAACAGTCAAGCTCAACGCAAAAACACCCATCTCCAAAATGGACATGCCAACCATGTCTAACATAACAACATCAATTTATACGCATGGGAACACAATTTTTTTCTTCTCTGAATATGTGAAGTATTTGCAGATTCCTTTTCAGCATGACCCCGGGGACTTGTTGATGACAGGGTTCATCTTCAGGTTCTTGCCTAGACTATACAAAGCAGCTTGCTGGTCCTCAGTGGCATGCTTTCAACAGGTATCATGGAAAGTCAAAAGAAACTGTTATGTGAACACTCCGAAGTGTGTTAGTAATTTGTGTCTCCAAATGTGAAGTCTCTATGTGTGACGTGACCAGTGACCCTGAAATAGTAGCTACCGTGATTTCAGAAAGAAAAACCTGGAGTGCATTGGGAGCGGAGCGGGAAAGAATAGAAATCGCTCTGTTCCATTCATACATTGTTCCAGACCGGCTTTTAATGTATTTTGGCTTATGTTGGAATGTATTTTTCTACTTTAGAAGAAATAAAGCCAGTTTTGTGGCCAGATTAATTATGCCTACATTCTGTACTTACAGAGGCAGATTTAGAGAAAAGTAAATAAGTTTTCAGAAGAAGCAGCCATGGCTAACCTGTTCCCTGTGCCAGGCCCACCCTAGACCAGCTCTAATGTTTCAATGTTTATGCACGAACACATCTGCTTCTCAAAGAACTCTGCAGTCAGCCTTTCAAATGCAGTGCAGATGTGAACTGTGTTTATAAGAGAAAAGCAGCATTTGGATTCAAGCGTTTTATGAAGAAGTGTGGTCAGTCTCTGGTCCTTTTCGCTGTAAACCTGTCCTTGGTTCACACAGGCACCTGTGGCTAATGGAAGCGGGTCAGACTTCAAAAGAACCTGCGGTTCTGAGACTTCACTTACTGCAGTTACTGTGCACTCATATGAAGATGTTAAAAAGTGCACAAATTACTATTTTGCTTTTCTTCCAAAGAGACTTAATTTCTTTCTTTTGTTGAGCACAAAAGGAGATATTGTGAAGAATGTTAATGCTGCTCTACATGGGCTGTCAATCTCCAAAAAGGACAATAAGAACCATAAAAGTAGAACATACTGTATGAAATATCTGAAGCCATAGCTTTGTGTGAGGACTGTAATTTAAATAATTTTAAAAATAAAATTATTATAAAAAATAAAATAATTTTTGATCTCTCTCACTCTGCTACAAATTCATGCATGATTATTGGTAATGACACACCTGAGAACCAAACAAGTTTTTTACATTGCATTTTCATTGTTGATATAATGTTAATACAAAATTAAAGTTATATATATGAAAATACTACAATTCAAAAGTTCACTTTAATTAATATTTTTATGCAGCAAGGATGCATTAAATTGGTCAAAAGTGACAGTAAAGATATTTATGTTAGAAAATATTTATATTTCAAATAAATACTTTTCTATTCATCATAGAAACCTATAAAATAAGTTTCCTCAAAAATATTAAGCAGCACTTCTGTTTTCAACATGTTTCTTGAGCATAAAATCAGCATATTTCAGATATTTCTGAAGGATCATGTGAAAATAAATGTCGCATCAGTGAGCAATAGAGACTTTATTAAAGTCGTGTATGATTTTCTTAAAGCCATTAACCTTACTGATCAATCATTTCACTAGATATTGCACATTAAACAATAGAATCAACCAGCTATTTCAATCATTTTATTTTCAGGGTGTACTTTCTTTAATATAGATAGACTGATTGCAGAATTTCCTTTGATTCTGTCAATGTACAATCACAAGTATTACAACCTCTTGAACTGAGTTTCTGTTATCAATCGCTACAGTTCTTTGGCTGAACAAAAAACTGAACAAACAGGATGTCTTTCAGAATTTCTCACACTAAATCATACGACACTCAATACAGCTCTTAAGACGTGCAGATTACACATTGCCGTCCACACCAGATTTGACACTTAGGGCGGCCGGTGGGCAGGTGATTTATGGCAAGTAACTCAGACCTCCTCCTCAAACCTGCTGACGTCTGTTATTACAATGTGATTCATTCTCCCTCCAACAAGCCGGCCTGATGGTTTTAGCAGCCATGCTGCTGCGGCAGTCTGATCTGAGGAGGAGCTGAGGGAGGAGGAAGGAGAGCAGGGATGGGAAGAAGGAAGTGTCCAGAGAAAGGTCCAGCGCTGGTGATAGGGTGAGACAGAAATAAGTAGTGTGCGCTGTAAACGTATGTATTATTACCCTCAGCAGACTGCTGGATGACCGTAATCTGAATGATGGTGCCTCTCAGTACTTAGTGCAGTCATTATATCTTCTTTTATTGGTGAAGGGTATAATTTTTTTCTGTAAAAGTACTTTCTTCTACCTAGTATAAAGTGACAAGAAATCAGTTGTTTTACCTAAAAAGCGTGTGAACATCCTGCTCCCGACTGACACAGCACCAATGGCACAACCAATAGTCTGAGTTTGACAGTTATAAATGTACAAATTATTTCATAATATATGTATCAGTGTATAAATGTAGCAATTATATACGTATGCTTTAAAAAATAATTGCTGCAATTCAACATCAAAATTTAAACATTATAATAAGTAATGCCTTGTTTCAACTAAACTTGACTGTTGACTGTTCATGTTTGACTTAAAATTTAGTGTAGTTTATTTAAGTTGGATATTTAAGTTATCTCAACAAATTTGAAGTGGTTCTAACTAATTGCATATAAAATACTAATTCAACTTCTGTTTTAAAAATGTTATAAATATATTGAATATATTGAAGAGTGCGATATTCTAGTGATATCGCAACTCCAACCATTTCACCATTTGTATCACTCTGCTTGTGGTATTTCTCACAGCGAGTGTCATGGCGGACACCTAAATCCACTATAATTTTTTTAATACAGTTTTTGTGTCACAGAATGTAGTTTTAAGAGTTTTTCAGGTGAGAACGACTTCAAATATGTAGTTTGTTAATAAAGATAACGTCTGTTTGAAAATTTGCTTTGACGTTTGTGAGCTCCAGGGCGTCGGCTGGTGTTCAGCGCTCATGAGCCCACCGAGAGCAGCCTTACCTCGGCCAGATCTTCCGGAATTTGCCTCTGGCTCTGATGTTTCTATAGTGGTTAAACATGAGATATAATTCATTTTGGGTAAATCTTACAGGCAATCTTCGGTCTCATTAATCTATTATCTGTTCCAGAGCAAATAGTTTTAGCTGTGGGCAAAATCTCATCCCGTTATATTTTATGTAACTTTAATGCTGTTTATCAGAGCGCTGCGTGTGTAATTTTGACTGAATTGCCTAGCAACTTTTATGACGGCTGTTGTTGTTTATTAAATATTATTATTCAATAAATAATATTTTATATACATAACAGTAGCATTGAATTATAGTATTGTATTGGGATACAGTGCGTGTGTTTGTGATAGGGATAGTTATATTTTTCCACCATTAGATGGTGACAAGAGACATGAGTGAGTAAGCAGTAAAGACTTTTATATTGAAAGAGACTGAAACAGGTGTTGAATTCCAAACGGAAGTGAGCATCCCTATGCCCTACTCCCTTCGAAGGGCAGAGACCTTGAATATTAGCACTGACAAAAAATATTTTGTATTACATTAAAATAAAGACTAATTTAATTAGCCTATTATACTTACATTTGTGTGTGAAGTTGAAATCAACCCCAACTTTGCTTTAAAATGCATCGCAAGATCTCCTAACCGAAGATCACAAATGGAAATCACTTCCGTGAAGTGACCACTGCATGTTCCCTTCGCTAACGGACTTCTGGAAGGGCCCTTAAGTTTGAGAAGGTATTCAGTTGTTCACTGTCGTTTGGAACGTCCCTACAAACCCCTTCCTGAAGTGCCAGCAAAAAAAGCTGTTTGGAATTCGCCCAGAGTTGTAAACAATTAAGTTATTTTTACTCTCAACAACACCTTGTAAGACACAGATAAAAAATACACTGAGCAGCGCTGTCATCGGAAATCATCCTTAACAGGTGCAAGGATAGTAGGACAAAGATATCGCTTTCCTCAGCGAACATTCAAACTAATGTTTTATATATGAGATTGATCTGAAGTATTAATGCTTTTAAGTGAAGTGAGCTTTTAATACAGTAGTACAACAAGCTTTCAAAGAAGCAACTCAACGTTCCTTCGTTACTAGTTACGTAGTTAGTAACGGAGGCTTGGGCTCAGCTGTCAAACTGAGATTTGAATCTGTGGTGGAAGGAAGTAGTTCCACACAAAAGAGGTTTTTAAAGACACTCCGTTGTTTCTTATGTATTTACACACTCGTGCCGTCTAACTGTTGTATAAATGCAATATCATACTCATAGCCGTGCAATATGGCTGTATATCGGTGATTACTTATGGCTCTTGGCTTGCGGCCATAAATCACAGCCGTGCCGATATACAGCCATATCGCACTGCTACTCGTGTGATATTGCTCATATCTATTTTGTTGTTGATTCACAAAATTATCAAATTAACCTCAAAACAGTTTTGACTGACTAAATCTTGTTTATTGTTGTTAATATTGAGATAAAATCACAACATTTTAAAGATCTGTCCATTCATTAAATGTGTTAAAATGAGATTTGGTGCCATCTATAATCAAGAAAAAAAAATAAGAGGTGCATCTTACCCAATTTTACCCTACTTTTATTCAGCAAGGATGTATTACATTTATCAAAAGTGGCAGTAAAGATATAATGTTACGAAAGATTTCTATTTCAAGAATTGGATTTGACTTTATATTCTTAACAAACTCATCTGGACAATACTGAAGCAACATGTGGAAGTCTTTCTGAATGTGCTTGTGGTCCATATATAACTCCCAGTATCTACAGGGAATGACTAATTTTGCTTTCCATTAAATGGCAGTGTGCTCACAGAGGTTCAGCGGGAAGCACTCGTCCAGAGGGTGGACAGACAACACAAACATCCCTTTCCGAGAGGGACAGGAACAGCCCTTTGGAGTGCTAGAGCTGTGTAATTGATAGTTCCCAGGCATGTGGGAGTATTACGCCTGCAGCTGAACAGGCCCTAAAGATAGACGCGGGCCCACTTTTATGCCATTCATGTTTACACGCATCCACAGAGCAGTGAAAGAGCACGTCACTGTGTCCCTCTGGCCAACTCATTACCAGACTACACTTCATATACTCATATATTAGCTTCTCTTTTACAGGATTTTCTTTTATGATACTTGACTTATCTGCCTCTTTGAAGCTGTTTTTGCTATGCTACAGAATACTGTATGCAGTCTTATCTTATGCTGTTTTAAATCTGACGTTTAAGCTAAAAAATCTTATTTGAAAGAAAAAAAATCTTTGCTAATATCAATTAGGGCTGCATGATTTGGGGTAAAATTAAGTTCTCATTTTATTTAAAAAAATGTGATTTGTGATTTTATATGCAATTTAAAATAAGTTCAGTTTTTCAGTGCTTGTTTGTGATTATATATCAATATGACTATAAAAATTAAAAAACATTAGTAGGCAACAATTTACAAAGAATAATTAGAAAAATTAGTTGCATTAATTAACATTAAGTAATACATTTGTTACAGTATTTAATAATATTTGTTAACGTTCATAATTAAATACAGGTGTTAATTGTTAGTTCATATTAGCTCAGGTAAATAATACTAACAGATACAACTTTTGATTTTAATAAAGCAAAATGTTCAAATGAATATTAACTAAAGATGAAGAAATGCTTTAGATGTATTTTTGATTGCTAGTTCATGTTAACTAATGTAGTTAACTAATGTTAACAAATAAAACATTATAAAATGTTACCAATTATTATATGAAGAAATAATAATAATTATTATATTAAAAATAAGAAATTTTACTATAAAACTATAATTATCATAATTATTTTATTGTTTTATTATGGCTATTCTTAATAAAATATTACCATTATTATAATATTTCACTGAGAAATAAAAAATGAGGATTTCAGAAAATAGAAGAAAAATTAAATTTTAAAGCACAACTGTACAATTGCAAAACAAATATTTATGGCTGTCTTCAACTCCTCATTTTTCAAACGTTAAAAAAAATGAATTAATCTTTTATTTCAGTGGAAACAGGGAGTCCTTAAAGTTTCTCTTTTTTTGACAACAACTGGTTTATAAGCACTTCTCATTATAAGTTTGGGAAGATTACGGTGGCCGAGAGAGCTCAACGCGCTGCAACTTAAGAAAACACATGCAAATAGAAAAAGCACCAGCAAATTAAGAAAACATCTTCATCAGTTTGACAGCACATGTGCTGCAAATACTCGCAACACAATCAAATACAAAAACACGCTGCAAATGCTCACAACACAAACAAATGAAGAAACGCACTGCAAATGCTCACAACACAACCAAATAAAGAAATGCGCTGCAAATACTCAACACAACCAAATACAGAAACGCAAGTACAGACCACAACGGGATGACCCCAACAATGCCAAAATTACCCCAACAAAACGAAAATTAAGCATGTTTTTTTTTATTTTTTTTTATTGATTACCATTTGTATAACCACAGTTGTACAAATACCATGGTTAAACTGTGGTTAGTGTAGTAAATCCATGGTTAATTTGTGGTTACCATGGTTTAACTATAGTAACCATTTTTTGTTTTTTATTTATTTTTTACATAATAAATGTATTTAATAATTATTTAATTTTAATAGTAAAACCATATGGTTAATTTTTGTAAGGGAAGTTGTAAAGTAAGTTAGCCAGCTTACATGCTTTCACAGTTACAGTAATTGTGTATTTCGTCAGCTTATTTAGGCTA
>NW_015557179.1:2344303-2346236 GCF_001515605.1 Sinocyclocheilus anshuiensis | reverse complement strand
TACAGAATACTGTATGCAGTCTTATCTTATGCTGTTTTAAATCTGACGTTTAAGCTAAAAAATCTTATTTGAAAGAAAAAAAATCTTTGCTAATATCAATTAGGGCTGCATGATTTGGGGTAAAATTAAGTTCTCATTTTATTTAAAAAAATGTGATTTGTGATTTTATATGCAATTTAAAATAAGTTCAGTTTTTCAGTGCTTGTTTGTGATTATATATCAATATGACTATAAAAATTAAAAAACATTAGTAGGCAACAATTTACAAAGAATAATTAGAAAAATTAGTTGCATTAATTAACATTAAGTAATACATTTGTTACAGTATTTAATAATATTTGTTAACGTTCATAATTAAATACAGGTGTTAATTGTTAGTTCATATTAGCTCAGGTAAATAATACTAACAGATACAACTTTTGATTTTAATAAAGCAAAATGTTCAAATGAATATTAACTAAAGATGAAGAAATGCTTTAGATGTATTTTTGATTGCTAGTTCATGTTAACTAATGTAGTTAACTAATGTTAACAAATAAAACATTATAAAATGTTACCAATTATTATATGAAGAAATAATAATAATTATTATATTAAAAATAAGAAATTTTACTATAAAACTATAATTATCATAATTATTTTATTGTTTTATTATGGCTATTCTTAATAAATTATTATAATAATTATAATATTTCACTGAGAAATAAAAAATGAGGATTTCAGAAAATAGAAGAAAAATTAACACAACTGTAACAACTGTACAATTGCAAAACAAATATTTATGGCTGTCTTCAACTCCTCATTTTTCAAACGTTAAAAAAAATGAATTAATCTTTTATTTCAGTGGAAACAGGGAGTCCTTAAAGTTTCTCTTTTTTTGACAACAACTGGTTTATAAGCACTTCTCATTATAAGTTTGGGAAGATTACGGTGGCCGAGAGAGCTCAACGCGCTGCAACTTAAGAAAACACATGCACATAGAAAAAGCACCAGCAAATTAAGAAAACATCTTCATCAGTTTGACAGCACATGTGCTGCAAATACTCGCAACATTATCAAAGACAAAAACACGTAGCAAATGCTCACAACACAAACAAATAAAGAAACGCGCTGCAAATGCTCACAACACAACCAAATAAAGGCACGCGCTGCAAATACTCAACACAACCAAATACAGAAACGCAAGTACAGACCACAACGGGATGACCCCAACAATGCCAAAATTACCCCAACAAAACGAAAATTAAGCATGTTTTTTTTTATTTTTTTTTATTGATTACCATTTGTATAACCACAGTTGTACAAATACCATGGTTAAACTGTGGTTAGTGTAGTAAATCCATGGTTAATTTGTGGTTACCATGGTTTAACTATAGTAACCATTTTTTGTTTTTTATTTATTTTTTACATAATAAATGTATTTAATAATTATTTAATTTTAATAGTAAAACCATATGGTTAATTTTTGTAAGGGAAGTTGTAAAGTAAATTAGCCAGCTTACATGCTTTCACAGTTACAGTAATTGTGAATTTTGTCAGCTTATTTTAGGCTAATTATTTAAAAAAAAAAGAAGCAGCAAAGGAATCTTATGATCAGGATGTTAAAATAAACAAAAATCTCACCTTTCAGAGCAAACATTGATAAATATGTCCCAGCCATGTTCGTCACTTTGCGGTTCCCTTAAACATTTCCGATGTGGTCAAAAGGTCCTGACTATTTGAGTGTAAGACTAGCGAGGGCAGGCCCTTCTGGGGCAGAGAGGTTCACACCACATTACACGGTGCCCGTCTCCGCCCAGTGCCCTTGAGAGATCGTTCTGCCAACCCTGCCGGTGTTCCAGGGCGCAGCGGTCTCCAGCAAGCATATCTGTCAGTTACCGCCCGGCAACGTAGCGGCACTGAGAGGCTCGCGGCCTCTGCGGAGGGCCCCCGA
>NW_015557179.1:2343922-2344091 GCF_001515605.1 Sinocyclocheilus anshuiensis | reverse complement strand
GACCACTTATCTGGGCGTGGTGTGGGATTCGACCACGATGCAGGCACGTTTGTCTCCTGCTCGGATCGAGTCGATTCTCACTGCATTCAAGAGAGTGAAAAAAGGCCAGTCACTCACTGTCAGTCAGTTTCAAAGACTGCTGGGTCTGATGGCAGCTGCGTCCAACATG
>NW_015557179.1:2312704-2343893 GCF_001515605.1 Sinocyclocheilus anshuiensis | reverse complement strand
TACGTATGTAACCCTGGTTCCTCGAGGGAACGAGACGCTGCGTCTCGGTGCCATACTTCCGACGTCCCTGTCAGCGCTTGCTTCATTCCTAGCGTTTCTGTTTTTGCAGCGCGTTTCTTTATTTGGTTGTGTTGTGAGCATTGCAGCGCATTTCTGTTTTTGCAGTGCATTTCCTTATTTGGTTGTGTTGTGAGCATTTGCAGTGCATGTGTTGTCAAATTGATGAAGATGTTTTCTTACTTTGCAGGTGATTTTTTCTATTTGCATGTGTTTTTTCATTTGCAGTGCGTTGAGCTCTCTCGGCCACTGAAGAGGATGGTTGGCGCATGTTGCATTCTCAAATGCACATTATAAGCAACCCAAACTCAGAGGACATGCAGAGATGAGTTTGTGTTAAGCAACAGTTACTGCAAACCACTCTAAACCACTGAAAACATTGGATCTTGAGCAGCTCACGTGTAAATGAACGCAGTGCCACGTTTCACTCTGAAACACTGTTGCATATACAGTTAGGTCCATATATATTTGGACACTGACACAATTTTCTGAATTTTGGCTCTGTATGCCACCAGAATAGAATTAAAATGAAACAATCAAGATGAAACTGAAGTGCAGACTTCAAGCTATAATTCAAGGCGTTGAACAAAAATATAAAATAGAATGCTTAGGAATTACAACCATTTTTATACACAGTCCCCCCATTTTAGGAGCTCAGATGTAATTGGACTAGGGCTGTCATCGGTAACGCATTAACGCATGCAATTAATTGTACAATCCTTAACGCGTTAAAATAATTTAACACAATTAACGCAAAATTACAAGCACAATGCTTACTAGAAGCACAATTTCTATTCTAACACTTTAACCCAAATTTGCTACTCTGCTTGCGATCAGATCATTTTAAGTCGCTAAACTCCGGGAAAGTTTTCAGTCCAATGATCCAGTAAGCAAATGCATTCAAACAATCCGTCCAAAACAGCACTAATATAAAGGAAAAGCAGGCTGATTACATCAGAGATTGCAGAGAGCATCTAAATTTATCTTGAAAAAAGCTTGCAGAAAATATAGATTTTTGAGAATCACCCTTCAATCTTTTGGTTTACTTTTCTGGATATAGCAAATGATGACAAAATAAACATTTGAAACAAGATAAGTGGTCTATGCTTAATTTCATGACGTGTGCGATTAATCGCGATTAATCACAGAAAAAGGATGTGATTAATCAGATTAAAAATTGTAATCGATTGACAGCCCTAAAGTGGACAAATAAATACAATCACAATTTCACAAATAAAATGTTCATTTTTAATATTTTGTTGAGAATCCTTTGCAGGCAATTACTGCCTTAAGTCTGGAATTCATGGACATCATCAAAGCCTGGGTTTCCTCTTTGTGATGCTTTGCCAGGCCTTTACTGCAGCTGACTTCAGTTGTTGTTTGTTTGTGGGTCTTTCTGCCTTAATTTTGTCTTCAGCAAGTGAAATGCTCAATCGGGTTGAGATCAGGAGACTGACTTGGCCTTTGCAGGATATTCCACTTTTTTACCTTCAAAAACTCCTGGCTTTTTGTTTTGGGTCATTGTCCATTTGTACTATGAAGTGCCATCCAATCAACTTTGCTGCATTTGGCTGAATCTGGGCAGACAGTATATCTCTATACACTTCAGAATTCATCCAGCTGCTTCTGTCTTCTATAAACACCAGTAACCCAGTGCGACTGGAAGCCATGCATGCCCATGCCATCACACTGCTCCACCATGTTTCACAGATGATGTTGTATGCTTTGGATCATGAGCTGTTCCAAGCCTTCTCCATACTTTTTTCTTCCTGTCATTCTGGTACAGGTTGATATTAATTTCATTCATCCAAAGAATGCTTTTCCAGAAGTGGTCTGGCTTTTTTAGATGTTTTTTGGCAAAGTATAATCTGGCCTTTCTATTATTGAGGCTTATGAATGGTTTGCACCTTGTGGTGAACCCTCTGTATTTGCTCTCATGAAGTCTTCTCTTGATTGTAGACTTTGAAAGTGACACGCCTACCTCCTGGAGAGTGTTCTTCACTTGGCTGGATGTTGTGAAAGGGTTTTTCTTTACCATGGAGAGGATCCTTTGATCATCCACCAACGTTGTCCTCCGTGACGTCCAGGCCTTTTATGTTTCTGAGCTCACCAGTGCGTTCTTTTTTTCTCAGAATGTACCAAACTGTTGATTTGGCCACTCCTAATGTTCCTGCTATCTCTCTGATGGATTTGTTTTGTTTCTGAAGCCTAACAATTGTCTGTTTCACTTGCACCTTTGACCGTATGATGTGGGTTCACTGCAACAGCTTCCAAATGCAAATGGCAATCAATTCCAGACCTTTTACCTGCTTAATTGATGTAAAAAATAATGAAGGAATAGCCCACACCAGTCCATGAAATGGCTTTTGAGTCAGCTGTTCAATTACTTGTGGTCCAAATGCAAATGGCACACTTAGAATCAACTCCAGACCTTTTACCTCCTTATTTGATGTAGAAATAATGAAGGAATAGCCCACATCTGTCCATGAAACAGATTTTGAGTGAACTGTCCAATTTATGGTCCCTTGAAAAAGGGGGGAGGTACATATTAAAGAGCTGTAATTCCTTAACCTTTCCTCCAGTTTTGATGAGAATAACATTAAATTAAAGCTCAGCATGTACAATTTATGCCCATATTCATTAAATAACTGTTACTTGAATATGTTTTTGTCAACAGCTAAAATAATAAAAATTGTGTCTGTGTCCTATATATGGACCTAACTGTATTTTAGGGCTGTCAATAGATAAAAAATTTTTAATCACACATTTCATGAAATTAAGTATACACAATTTATCTTGTTTAACGCATTCGTTTTGTCATTTGCTATATCCAGCAACGTAAACCAAAAGATTGCAGGATGATTCTCACAAATCTGTATTTTCTGCAAGCTATTTTCCAGATAAATTTAGATTTCCAAAAAAGGACACCTGGAGACTCCAAAATTACGCCAAATAAGGAGCCCATATAAGTGATAAATTTATGTACACCAAAGCACACATGAATGAAAAAAAAAAAACTGAAAAGAAAAATCTGAATTGTATAGTATGTGTAACGTAAAAGTGCAACAGCAAAGAACTTTACAAGTCAAGTTGCAATATCGAACAGGACCACATTGAGATGCCAACCACCTTGAGCTGACTGCATATATCTACTACAGTACACGGATCCATTCAGAATAACTAAACACAGTAACATACGCATAACAAATCAAACCTAAATGTGTTTGGAAACAACGTGAATGTAATGAAATGTCTGTGCTGTTCATAAATACAATGTGTGATCCGTGTGTCAAGAGCACTCAAGCACACATCAATATAACGGTCTCACGTGTGCTTACTGTACGACTGCTGTATGCCACTGCAATCGTCTTTACCTTGATTGCAATCTTTATCCATCAAAACCACCTTCCTATCCATCAAAACCTTACTAGCGTTTGATGGATATAATTCACTGAAAACTAAACGTGAGGATCTGCTCATTTACATTAGCGCTGTTTTGGACGGATTGTTTGAATGCATTCGCTTACTAGATCATTGGACTGAAAACATTCCCCGAGTTTAGCGACTTAAAATGATCTGATCGCAAACAGAGGTGAAATCGGGTTAAAGGGTCAGAATAGAAATTGTGCTTCAGTAATCTTGCATTAAATTATGCATTAACGCATTAACGTTGACAGCCCTAATATATTTATTTAAATAAACTCTCATATATTTATTTAAATCGCCGCCTTTGTGATGTGACCATTGCACTATGCCACATACCTATGCCTTAATACTAATGAAGTTTTATCTCTCTCTTTTTAAGTTTTACTCTCAAATAACTGTAGCGTAGGGCACAAACGTGGGGTTCCACACATGCTAGCATAACAAAACTTAAGGTATTTACTAGATGCCAAATTAACACTGTATAGAGAAAAAAAAAGTGCCAAAATTCAAAAACATTTTGAGGATATCGCTGAATATTTATTTAACCTTAACAAAAGTAAATTTCTGGCTGAAGTAAATTTTTCATCTTAGTTTTTGTGTTTATTTGAGACTAGACAAATCTGCTATTATTTTAATCTCCAATCTGTTATTTAGCAGTTTAGATAGCTCTTTAATGCTTCACTAACTAGCAGACACTAACCAGTTTTAAATTCCAGTTGCGCAGATGGGAAACATTGTAACACAATGTGCCCCTATTATTAGAACTATACTACTCTATGACTATAGCGATATAATTTACACTAATTACTTTCATTAATTTTAATAAGAACCCATGAGAAACAGATGAATGAAGAGTCAAAATTCAATGTTCAGAAATTATTATTTCAAGAAAAGTAAATGTATTTTTGCTCGTCTGTTTGTCTCGTGTTCTGTGAGAGCTGTGTGGAGGGAGGGGAGTGTTGTGTTCATCTCTGTGTTTCTTCATCTATTTGCCCACATTGTTTTGAGCTATGCTGTATAGCGGTGTGTTGCGATCGGGGCCGTCCCAAGCATGTTTGCAGTGTGTTCATTGTCAAACTGTCATATGGTCATGTTACAACGCGCTCCTCAGATGTTACAATGTGCCCCACTTATGGGGCATGTTGTCACATTTCACTTCCCGTTTTTTGGGGTAAATAAAGAAAAACGTATACACTGTAATTATGAAACAAAACCACATATTTGTACTAGACAAGTGTGAAATTAATGTGGGAAAAAATTATACTCTGAACCCCATGTGGATTTACACAAACTGACAAGGTCAAAAAGCGTTAGATTGTGCCCCGCTCTCCCTACTATACCCCCTTTAAAGATTAGTACTTCCACGTCTCAAAACAAGCCTTAAGAAGATTAAAATCATTCAGACAAATGTCTATGATCTCATTTGAAGTGTCTGTTCTGGGTAGGCAATTCTATGATAAGGTTTTTGAGCCGTTCACTAGGGCAACTATAACTATATATATAACTATATATTTACCCTCCAAATAACTAAATAAATAAATAGGTCAAATACAAAATATCTACTATATAATGAAATAATACAATTTAATATTTATGATTAATCTGTTGTTTGCAAATATATATATATATTTTAATTATTTTTATAACCATTTCTTACTATGTGTCAGTAAGAAATTCGTATTAAATTTAGAAAATAATGCAAAGTGGTAGAATTTTTACTAGTGATCTCAGACACCATGGTACTATATATACAACAAATTATGACCAATTGAAAAACAGTACAATGTAGATTTTCACAAAAACGTAATGAAATTATAGCTTGTTGGTAGTAGTACAACCACAAAATAACTATAGCATCTAAGAAAACATCCAAAAAGCAAAACTAAATCATCTAAAAGTTACTGCATGTAACCCAAGTTAGTCTAACTATAACTCAGTTCTCCTGCAGGCATTGATCAGGATCAGGGGGATATCACTGGTCTTCTGTGGTCAGGGCTCCTCTCTGACAGAATCCCATTCTTGACCGCTACCTTTCATCTCCCTCTTAGTTCTGAGGGTCGCAGGACAAGCGGTATATCATTTCAAAAAGAACAGAAAAGCTTTCAAGTGAGCACGTCCCTTGAAAGACTGGCCAGACTGTAATTATAGTGTGGTGAGGATTTGAGCTTTGAGCTGTGCTGAAGATAACTGTGGTGACTCGGACGAGTGCCGCTCTGCATCTCCTGAGAGAGAATGAAGAGAGAGAAAACTCATGTGGAACATGAGCAAAATCTACTGAGGACATAATGGCTTTTGAGGTTAAACCACATAGTACCTCATAGTAAACCACCACAGAGACCAGCAGAAGTAGTGGAGACATGGTAGTAAATCTGGGAGAAGGTCCAAAAGTCTGAAACCATATTGAAAATCTGAGATTTTTTTAAACTTAATCAAATTTGTTACGTTGAACATGTGATTTCTTTATATAAAAGGTCAAATGTTCTTGCACTTTAGTTATTTTTCACCATTGCTGTTTTGGATTAAAGTTATAGTCTCAAATGCTGTTTAAAGATCTTCCCTTTTTTGCATCTGGTTAACTTATACACAGTCATACGCAGGCTCTTCTAAAACCATTTTAACATCTGTCCCACCAGCATACTGTTTTTAGTGGGAACACCATTTCCAGAATCCGTATATCTGCCTGAGGAGGAACACACAAAACGAATCAAATGAACCTGATGCAAACCAGATGTTTGGGCTGGTTGATCAGGTCAGAACTTAATCCCAAAACTATTAATCCAGTATTTTGCTCTCTCTGTACATTTCCTCTGAATTCTTTGTAAATGTCAGGCAAATGCTTCAATGGGGAAAGAGAAAAGGCCTGCACACATCTTCATACACTCACTCACTCACGTCAATGCCAATTCAAATTAGCATTATTGTGTTATAATTAATGCAATCCTTTAAAAATATGATGGTAAAAAAGCAGTTTGATGGTGGAGCATTAATAACCATGGACTGACTCGCTCAGATGCCTGCTGCTGATGCACACACAATCTGCAGACTTATTTTTTTTTCTTCACATTTTCTGCACTGATTTTGAGAAAATCCAAGACAACATTTCTGATTTAAATTTTTTAAGTTTAAGTTTATCATATAATATTTCTTTATTTCAACTATTTAAATTAATGACAACAATTTCAAATAGTTTAGTTTTAGTTTCTGTTCAAATCTTTGAAATGCGTTCAGAAATGTTCAAGTTTGTTAAATGAAGTTTAGCACACTTGGTTATTTGAAAGCATGATCAAATTAGCCAAAACATTTAATAAACAAACACACATAATGGGCATTCCAATCCTGTGGAAATCTGAGTCTCCTGATGACTTAGGTTAGCTATGATATACAAATTGAAGAATTGCTTTTAAAATACTGATAACAATAAGATTCGTATGAATGTATAACGTAAAGTGCATATCTCAGGTTCTGTTGTTTTTAACCATCTTTTTTGCTTTCACCTGTTCATTTAAAGTCAACATGAAATGGAAATCATTTATTTTGTAGATGCAAGTTATAGATCTTATTGTGAACGATTCGCCATGTATGTTTCATTTTTTCAACCTCATAATGTTTAATCAAAAAGTCATAACTCCTTGGTCTTCTGGTGAAAACAACAGTCTTCGTACACTTTAAACATCCATGATCGACTGCAAGAGTCAATTGCATTTTCAAATTGCATTGCCCATATCTCAAAATCCAGTCAACAACCCATGGATAGAAGTAGAAGTCCCCGCTCTACAACTTTTTTTTTTTTTTTCAATAATCCGTTGCAGTATCCTTTTTTGACAATCAGCTAAGTTTGGATGTACGTTGCAATATGTTTAGTATCTCAATATTGCATTCAAAAAATAAATATTGAGAACTGCGCTGAAAATAAGACATATTAGCTGGAGATCAAATCAAAGACTGGTTTTAGTTTTGCTATAGCATTTTAAGCACACAGAGAAAAATCCTTGACTTCAGGTCAGCGTACGCAGTGACCACCTGGAGGTGTCACATATCCTGGGCCGTGCAGTGAGGCCGTGGATCTCACCCTCTACATCTTTAGGCATGTGAAGGCTGCAGAGCTACTTTAGGCCTCCTACAGGGTCGCTGTAGAATAACCCTTCCCTAAACATCCACAAATCACCCTCTTTCTCAAGGACCTTTCATCCATACAGTGCTGAGATAGTCCAAGACCAGTTAGTCGTGAGATTGTGTGTGTTTCCTTTGGCAGCTTTGTCAGTCATATACTGAATACTATGGATATCCATGACATGCTCTATTGTCTGCACATGAAAAAACATTATATTACAGCAATGTACAATTTCACAAAACAGTGGGGTCCAAAAGTCTGAGACCACCAGTGAAAATGCTTCTGTTTTGCATCTGGTAAACCTGTATTACTTAATTTAGTTGTCAAATAAACATGGCATTGTATACTATGAATATTCTTGACTCCTTTAACAAATTGTTTTGTTCCTCTTTTGGATAAAAGCACCTGCTAAATGCTTAAATGTAAGTGTCAAATGTAAATGTATTTTAATGTTGCGTAGTTGATAATAACAGTAAAGTAGGCATAATTACAAGCAACTAACCCTAAACCAAACACTAACCTTAACCTTAACAGTACATGTAGTTAATCAATATTACTGCGTATGTATTTATGTAATTACACTGTAACAACATCATCATAAAATAAAGTGTAACTTTGCATTCTTCAAAGCTGAATTGTATATTCTGTATATTTTAGGGAAGGTCAGAGGTCAGTAGGTGAGTGGGTGTCACAGGGCCGGAGGAACAAGTCATTGAGACAAGGCCCGTGTTGACCTCTGGGGCACACAGGGTGACATTCTTGCTCAGGTTAGCATGCTGTATCAGATTGCAGGAGGGTCTGGTGACGGAGGAGTGGACAGGTGTCTCTCTTCCACAGCTGTATTCTTAAATCATAACAGGCAGGGCTTCAGAGTAGCTACCAGCTTCACTTTTGTGAACGGCTATCATTTTCAGGGATTATGTTTGATTTGATGAATTGATCATTGATTTAATATGGGAGCTGTAAAACCTTTTCTTAGTACAACTAAGCAACAGGTGTGTCGTTTCCATATTCATTTATCCATATTTTCATCCTCTGGCTGAATTAAACACACGGCAGGTCTATTTGGAAGTTTCCAAAGCCATTAAAGGCAATGAGGCGATGCATACCTGAAAGCCACAGTGGAGCCCAAACAGTCCGTGCCCTAGGGCTTATATAAACTCTTTCTCCCCAGGGTCAAGGACTTTTCTCGGGTTGCGCTGCCAACAGGTCACTACCCCATTATAAGCACGGCTCCAGAGGTCACTGAACCTGCTCTACAAACGCTGTGCTCAGTCACGTCTAAAATAAAGTGGAGACACAATGAATGGAGCTCATGTCATAGCCTTTGTTTCTGTATTCAGGTCTCAGTCATCCAGCTCAGATGTGAGATGCCCCCTGCTGGGTCACAAACAATGACCGTCAGGGGCATTTCTAGTGATATTTACACTCACAAACTCCACAATGAGTGCTAAAATACCATCATGATGTTATGAAATATAAAAAAGATTCTTATGCTCAGCTCACCAAGGCTGCATTTACTTATCAGTAAAATCAGTAATATTGTCTAATATTATTACAATGTAAAATAACTGTTTTCTATTTGAATATATTTTAAAATATATTTAATTCCTGTGATGCAAACCCGGATTTTCATCATCTTTACTCCAGTCTTCAGTGTCACATTCTAATATGCTGATTTGCTGCTCAGGAATTTCTCATTATTATTAATGAAAACCGTTGTACTGCTTGAGATTTTTGTGGAAACCCTGTTTCTTGTGATTCTTTGATGAATAGAAAGTTCAAATAAACAGCGATGTGAAAGTCTTTACTGTCACTTTTGAACAATTCAATGCATCCTTGCTGAATAAAACCATTTCTGGAAAAAAAAACTTTATTGACCCTTTATTTGTTTACATTTTACAATGTCAGATAGAAAAAAAAAGTGAGTACAATGATACTTTTTTCAGGATTTTCAGGATAAAATAAAATAAGAACAGCATTTATTCGAATTAGAAATCGTTTGTAACATTATAAATGACTCTGCTGTCACTTTTGCTAAATATAATGCATCTTTGCTGAATAAAAATATTAATTTCTTCTACCCCGCCCACACCCCCTTTCCCCTAAAATTCTTACTAACGTTTGAAC
Source organism: Sinocyclocheilus anshuiensis (assembly GCF_001515605.1). Taxonomy (NCBI): domain Eukaryota; kingdom Metazoa; phylum Chordata; class Actinopteri; order Cypriniformes; family Cyprinidae; genus Sinocyclocheilus; species Sinocyclocheilus anshuiensis. The sequence goes on along the minus strand of NW_015557179.1, from coordinate 2,334,169 downwards.
AGTAGCGTAAGTAAAATAAAAATATTGTATACAAATATAATTCAATTACAGCTCTTTTTAACCTAGCATAAGACTGTTCTCTGGTGGTGTGTTTTAGGGTTTTATATGTGAAAGGTGGTGAGGTTCCGCTCTGCTTTTCCGCGTAATACCTAATGGTACTGCCTCTATATTTATCCAGTATTGTTTGTATTCGATACTAGTCACGGGCTTCAAAGAGATGCACACATGAGCAGCCTGCATGACGCCCTGTCTTTGAAATTCAACACTGTTATGTGATGTTGTTGCGGTAACTGTCCTTCAAAGTGACAAGCCAATAAACAAGGGGCCTAAACAGGACATTTCAGAGTTGTCAAGACATAGTTAGTGTACAAGACTTTCACTACCTTTTTGCGTACTGTATTAAAAGTATTTATTTCAAAACAAATAATAACTGCAGATGGCAAAGAATGGACATGTACTACACTAATGTACCATGTAAATACTATAGTATGTGAATTTTGTAATATATGATGTATAGCAAAATACCACGGTATTATTATCTTATACAATAACTGTATCATAAAAGTACTTTCAGTGCTGTTAGTTTTGCGACAGTGAGTCTCCGCTGGTTTGCTTTAGTGCCTAAATTTACTCTAGTCATCAAGTGGTCATTCAAGACAGTACCAAAACTGTTTATCGTACAAAATTAAACAAAAAAACAACATCAAAACATATTAATATTTGCATGAACTGCATAGGCCTAAGAATAGGATGAAGGCATGATGTACAACCTGCCCATGTTACATCTGCTTAATTTGGCTTCTATCGAGTGACAGATAAATTTGTGTCAAAATACCTTTGATTAGTTATCTAGTGCTGACATCAACAACAAAACCTATGGGAAAGATTTTCTCCTCACTTCCCACAGCTGATGTAGATGTTAATCTGCTTGTTTATATGGTTACGTGAATTAGTATTTGCAAAAAAAAATAAAAAATAGTTCTGCAGTACACTATCAGAACAGACCTGAATAAATTTTTTAAATTTTGGTTGAGAATCTCTGTTGTAAAGGATGTTTTTTTTTTATTTTAGAAATTATTCCTTTTTTTTCAGCAAGCATGCATTTTATTTATCAAAAGTGACAGTAATGACATAATTACAAACGATTTCTATTTCTATTTAATGCTGTTCTTTTAAACCTTCTAGAATCCTGAAAAAAAGTATCATCTATCAGAACAGACCTGAATACATTTTTTAAATTTTGGTTGAGAATCTCTGTTGTAAAGGATGTTTTTTTTTTATTTTAGAAATTATTCCTTTTTTTCAGCAAGCATGCATTTTATTTATCAAAAGTGACAGTAATGACATAATTACAAACGATTTCTATTTCAAATTAATGCTGTTCTTTTAAACCTTCTAGAATCCTGAAAAAAAGTATCATGGTTTCTGCAAAAATAATAAAAGCACGACTCTTTTCCACTTTGATAATAATTGAGCAGCAAATCAGCATATTAGTATGATTTCTGCAGGATCATGTGACACTGAAGACTGGAGTAATGATGCTGAAAATTCAACTTTATCATCACAGGATTAAATTAAATTTTACAATATATTAAAATAGAAAACAGAGATTTTAAAATGTAATAATATGTCACAATAGTTCTGATTGTACTATATTTCTGATCAAATAAATGCATCCTTGGTGAGCATACAAGTCATTTCAAAATCTATCTTTACTAATATTGTAGACTCATTTCACACAATCAAACCTGTGCTGCATCAGTGTTTTAGATTCTAATGTTCTACTTCACTTCTCTCTCATTTCACACAACATAGCAGTGTTTATCTTGGGTAAGTGTTTGGTGTGCAGGGGTACACAGAAAAGGTGAAGCAGATGGTAAATGCTGTTGCATGGGAAAAGGAGCTGCTGCTCTTCCAGAAGCATCTGTATTTGTGAGGGCAATTCTATATGTTGCTGTCGTAACTTTTCTTTTTTTTTTTCACGATAGACCCCCATTTCTGTTGCCAGGCCGTGATAGCATATCTCGCTGGATCCTCTGATTTATGGGCCAGACTCGTTTTCCAGATGGATGCAAAGCTAGGAGGACGCTATAGCCAGATCCAAAGCCTTCTCCAGGTCTGACATATGCTGCATGACACACTCCTCCAGGTATCGAGTGAGTGCTGGAGAAGGGTCTGCACCTCTGTGTGTCAAACCACTAAGACATTAAAGGGATCGTTCTTCCCAAAATGTAAATTCTGTCATCATTTACTCACCCTCATGTCATTACAAATCTGTAAATCACAAAAGAAGTTATTCAGAAAAATCACTTATTTTCTCCATACTATTAAAAAAGTCAGTCGGGTCTTGTTTTCGGTTGAACTTGGTAAGTTATGTCATGATTCTATAATAATGAGTAACATTCTCATAATTATGACTTAGTATTTCTTAAGTTATTATTGTGAGAATGCTCTCATTATTATGAGATGTTACGTCATTATTCTAAAATACTGTGTTAAGCTACGATCAGATTTGCAAAATTTCAGTGACATTCAATAGTGTAGCGATGTATGAAGCACTGCTCACACTGAAGTCACTTTCAAACCAAGCAGCTTTTTGTTGGTTAACACAGTGGATCCACATGACCAACCTGAACCCACTCTGAAATCTGCATGGGGAAATTTTTTGTCCTCACAAGAAATTCCAGAATGCATGATTTCCTGTTGAAATCCTGTTGAAAAATGTACATTTTCCTTTGCTGCAGTTGGCAAACCTACTCACACGTTGACTAAGTCACAGGTGTAAACTGTTCAACCATATTCATAAGTGTGAGGTCATGGAAAAGACATCAGTACAATCTTGAATGTAGATTTCACGCTTTGGAAACAATAAAAGAATGAATGCATAAATTTTACTCATAACATAACGGAAAGGACCATAAAACTCTCAGTTTTGTCCGAGGACCATAAACTCAGATCCGATAATGCCAGTTACGTTTGGCCTTTTGTCGCCAATTAGCCCATGTCACGGAAAACACTATCTTTAGGAAACACGCTATCATCACCATCCTGTCTATCCCAGCTCCAACAAAAAAAAAACAGGCACTTATTCAAGCATCTATGACACTAAGGCTGGTTTCACAGCCACTGCCCTTGTTAACAGGGAAGCTGTCTTGTTCATTTCACACACTTCCAGTGATCTATGTGTGCCTGTGGCCAGAGTGCAGAGCAATCATTAAGCGTCAGATAAGTGACAACTTGCTCTCAGATATGAAATGGAGATGGATCTAATCCAGTTCTCTACAAGGGGAAATAATTGGACTAAATGGAATCCTGACGTATACTACGGCTCAAAAGTTTGGGGAAGGTTTGTGACATATAATAAATGCTGTTCTTTTGAACTTTCTATTCATGAAAGGATCCCACACCTCCAGTGATCTATGTGTGCCTGTGGCCAGAGTGCAGAGCAATCATTAAGCGTCAGATAAGTGACAACTTGCTCTCAGATATGAAATGGAGATGGATCTAATCCAGTTCTCTACAAGGGGAAATAATTGGACTAAATGGAATCCTGACGTATACTACGGCTCAAACGTTTGGGGAAGGTTTGTGACATATAATAAATGCTGTTCTTTTGAACTTTCTATTCATCAAAGGATCCTAACAAAAATGTATATACAAAATTTCCACAAAAATAGTCAATTATCAACACTGATAATAATGATAATAAATGCTTCTAGAGCAGCACATCAGCATATTAGAATGATTTCTGAAGGAACATGTTGAGGTTCCGCTCTGCTTTTCCGCGTAATACCTAATGGTACTGCCTCTATATTTATCCAGTATTGTTTGTATTCGATACTAGTCACGGGCTTCAAAGAGATGCACACATGAGCAGCCTGCATGACGCCCTGTCTTTGAAATTCAACACTGTTATGTGATGTTGTTGCGGTAACTGTCCTTCAAAGTGACAAGCCAATAAACAAGGGGCCTAAACAGGACATTTCAGAGTTGTCAAGACATAGTTAGTGTACAAGACTTTCACTACCTTTTTGCGTACTGTATTAAAAGTATTTATTTCAAAACAAATAATAACTGCAGATGGCAAAGAATGGACATGTACTACACTAATGTACCATGTAAATACTATAGTATGTGAATTTTGTAATATATGATGTATAGCAAAATACCACGGTATTATTATCTTATACAATAACTGTATCATAAAAGTACTTTCAGTGCTGTTAGTTTTGCGACAGTGAGTCTCCGCTGGTTTGCTTTAGTGCCTAAATTTACTCTAGTCATCAAGTGGTCATTCAAGACAGTACCAAAACTGTTTATCGTACAAAATTAAACAAAAAAACAACATCAAAACATATTAATATTTGCATGAACTGCATAGGCCTAAGAATAGGATGAAGGCATGATGTACAACCTGCCCATGTTACATCTGCTTAATTTGGCTTCTATCGAGTGACAGATAAATTTGTGTCAAAATACCTTTGATTAGTTATCTAGTGCTGACATCAACAACAAAACCTATGGGAAAGATTTTCTCCTCACTTCCCACAGCTGATGTAGATGTTAATCTGCTTGTTTATATGGTTACGTGAATTAGTATTTGCAAAAAAAAAAAAAAAATAGTTCTGCAGTACACTATCAGAACAGACCTGAATACATTTTTTAAATTTTGGTTGAGAATCTCTGTTGTAAAGGATGTTTTTTTTTTATTTTAGAAATTATTCCTTTTTTTCAGCAAGCATGCATTTTATTTATCAAAAGTGACAGTAATGACATAATTACAAACGATTTCTATTTCAAATTAATGCTGTTCTTTTAAACCTTCTAGAATCCTGAAAAAAAGTATCATGGTTTCTGCAAAAATAATAAAAGCACGACTCTTTTCCACTTTGATAATAATTGAGCAGCAAATCAGCATATTAGTATGATTTCTGCAGGATCATGTGACACTGAAGACTGGAGTAATGATGCTGAAAATTCAACTTTATCATCACAGGATTAAATTAAATTTTACAATATATTAAAATAGAAAACAGAGATTTTAAAATGTAATAATATGTCACAATAGTTCTGATTGTACTATATTTCTGATCAAATAAATGCATCCTTGGTGAGCATACAAGTCATTTCAAAAACTATCTTTACTAATATTGTAGACTCATTTCACACAATCAAACCTGTGCTGCATCAGTGTTTTAGATTCTAATGTTCTACTTCACTTCTCTCTCATTTCACACAACATAGCAGTGTTTATCTTGGGTAAGTGTTTGGTGTGCAGGGGTACACAGAAAAGGTGAAGCAGATGGTAAATGCTGTTGCATGGGAAAAGGAGCTGCTGCTCTTCCAGAAGCATCTGTATTTGTGAGGGCAATTCTATATGTTGCTGTCGTAACTTTTCTTTTTTTTTTTCACGATAGACCCCCATTTCTGTTGCCAGGCCGTGATAGCATATCTCGCTGGATCCTCTGATTTATGGGCCAGACTCGTTTTCCAGATGGATGCAAAGCTAGGAGGACGCTATAGCCAGATCCAAAGCCTTCTCCAGGTCTGACATATGCTGCATGACACACTCCTCCAGGTATCGAGTGAGTGCTGGAGAAGGGTCTGCACCTCTGTGTGTCAAACCACTCAGACATTAAAGGGATCGTTCTTCCCAAAATGTAAATTCTGTCATCATTTACTCACCCTCATGTCATTACAAATCTGTAAATCACAAAAGAAGTTATTCAGAAAAATCACTTATTTTCTCCATACTATTAAAAAAGTCAGTCGGGTCTTGTTTTCGGTTGAACTTGGTAAGTTATGTCATGATTCTATAATAATGAGTAACATTCTCATAATTATGACTTAGTATTTCTTAAGTTATTATTGTGAGAATGCTCTCATTATTATGAGATGTTACGTCATTATTCTAAAATACTGTGTTAAGCTACGATCAGATTTGCAAAATTTCAGTGACATTCAATAGTGTAGCGATGTATGAAGCACTGCTCACACTGAAGTCACTTTCAAACCAAGCAGCTTTTTGTTGGTTAACACAGTGGATCCACATGACCAACCTGAACCCACTCTGAAATCTGCATGGGGAAATTTTTTGTCCTCACAAGAAATTCCAGAATGCATGATTTCCTGTTGAAATCCTGTTGAAAAATGTACATTTTCCTTTGCTGCAGTTGGCAAACCTACTCACACGTTGACTAAGTCACAGGTGTAAACTGTTCAACCATATTCATAAGTGTGAGGTCATGGAAAAGACATCAGTACAATCTTGAATGTAGATTTCACGCTTTGGAAACAATAAAAGAATGAATGCATAAATTTTACTCATAACATAACGGAAAGGACCATAAAACTCTCAGTTTTGTCCGAGGACCATAAACTCAGATCCGATAATGCCAGTTACGTTTGGCCTTTTGTCGCCAATTAGCCCATGTCACGGAAAACACTATCTTTAGGAAACACGCTATCATCACCATCCTGTCTATCCCAGCTCCAACAAAAAAAAAACAGGCACTTATTCAAGCATCTATGACACTAAGGCTGGTTTCACAGCCACTGCCCTTGTTAACAGGGAAGCTGTCTTGTTCATTTCACACACTTCCAGTGATCTATGTGTGCCTGTGGCCAGAGTGCAGAGCAATCATTAAGCGTCAGATAAGTGACAACTTGCTCTCAGATATGAAATGGAGATGGATCTAATCCAGTTCTCTACAAGGGGAAATAATTGGACTAAATGGAATCCTGACGTATACTACGGCTCGAAAGTTTGGGGAAGGTTTATAATAAATAATAAATGCTGTTCTTTTGAACTTTCTATTCATCAAAGGATCCTAACAAAAATGTATATTTCCACAAAACACAAAAATAGTCAATTATCAACACTGATAATAATGATAATAAATGCTTCTAGAGCAGCACATCAGCATATTAGAATGATTTCTGAAGGAACATGTGACACTGAAGACTGGAGTAATGATGCTGAAAATTCAGCTGTTTAAAATATATTCATATAGAAAACAGCTATTTTAATTACATACCGCATTTCTGATCAAAAAATGCTGAAAAAGAGACTTCTTTCAAGAACCTTACTGACCCCAAACTTTTGAACGGTAGTATATACAAACTAAGAATTATTCCATTGCTTATAATTATTCCATTCCTTGTAAATTCTATTATATTCAATCTACAGTATATACCACAAATGTGCATACAAGTTTAGTCTATATTTGTTTATACTCTGTGTGTGTGTGTGTGTGTGTGTGTGTGTGTGTGTGTTTATTTTATTCACATATCTTTATTTTTTATCTCTGTGTTGTTGTTGTTGTTGTTGTTGTTGTTGTTGTTGTTGTTGTTGTTGTTGTTGTTGTTGTTGTCTCTGTGTACTGGCAGCTTCTGTCACCGGAACAAATTCCTTGAATGTGCAAACCTACTTGGCAATAAAGTTCTTTCTGATTCTGAGAAGAGCAAAAAGAGCCAGTGGAATATCAGAGACATGGCTTAGTGATTTGCTACTGCTTGCAACGTTTCCTTTTCCTGTAATCTCTATAGGCCAAAACAATAAAATTATATAAAAAAAGAGTCAAATACATTACAAATCATACAAAAGCATATTGTTCTATAACCAAGCCTTATTGTGAAGTAATTACACATGATTGATTGGCAGGGAGAAACACAAGATCTCAATATTTGCTCACACTTTAGTCTGGGGACCAATTCTGACTATATTAACTAACTCCTAACTACGACATTTGCATCAATAAACTCCTAATTAGCTTCTTATTAATAGTTAATAAGGCTGTTAAATTTAGGTATGGTGTAGGATTAAGGGATCTAAAATATGGTCATGCAAAATAAGGCATTACTATGCGCTTTATAAGTATTAATAAACTAGTAGTATGCATGCTAATGAGCAGTTAGTTAACAGTGAGAATTGGTGCCTAAACTAAAGTGTTACCCACTATTCTATGCCCATTTATAAACACCAACAAGTTCATGTAATGTTCAGAGGTGATGTGACACAAATATAGCTTCATCAACAAATAAAATCTCTCAACTGACTAATGAATATTTACTGATATTTCAACTTTTAAAATGGGATACTTGCTACCTGGGCTAACCTGTTTCAAATTAAACTACTTTAGGGAATGTTTGGCTTAACTAGCAAAGTTGGACAGATGATGTGTTGGTCATTCTGGCTCTTTCCTCATAAACAGTGATCAAAGCAGCCGCCCAGCCTTTTCACAGATCTACACGAGTGTGTGTATTTCACCCTAGTTTAGGTTGGACCAGGACCACAATTCTTCTCTTTCAATATTGAACAGCAATGTCAACAATGCTCTGTTTCAGCACAATACAATGTGTGCTGGTTTGTAAACAAATCTGTAATTTACACATCAAGAAAATATGAAATTGAAGTAAAACGTGGTTGACCTCTATTTTTAGACAGCCCTGTCTGGGTGGGCGTTTGTGTCACAGACCTCCCTCTTTTACAGGAACAGGAAATACTGCAGATTGCCTGGGAGTTGATACTCTGCCAACTTTAAATGCCACCTCTAAAAATATCCAGCAGGAATGTTCGGCTTGGCAAAGGAGTAAGGTCGGTGGCCCATGGTTTGTCGCCACTCCGAAAGCCTATTTTGACACGACAGCCCCCTTTGAGTGTAATCTGAAACTCTTCCTCTGTTACCCTCGCTATCTTTCTCTCTCTGTACAGCTCTTTCTGCCTTGGGACTCTCTTATGGCACTTTGCAATGACACTGGACCTTAGAGGGACGGGTTAAACAGAAGAGGGGCTATTCACAGCATCCCCAAGGGTGGCTCTTTTTGTGGAATCTGTTCTGGGAGAGGGAGACACACCATCGCCTGCTTGTCTGAGGCCTAAAAATACCTGGCAAAGGTAGCCATGCCGGAGCTGCGTGATGGGGGTTATTTTGCTGATGGGTTTTTTAATCATGCTACTGTCAGGACAGCTTGATCATGTTAAGGAATCCTTGCAAACAACTTGATATCAAAAGTCTTGATGACATTATAAAAAGACCATGTGACCTTACATCAACTTTAGTCAGTTTTTACATTTTCTGAAGAAAATATCCCTAGGATGTTTTAGGTTAGTATGTAGGTGACCCAAAATTCAATTAATAAAAGAATGTGCCAACTGTCTTTTTTAGAAACAGTAATTTTGACTTAAACTGGTTACAGTAATTAGTAAATATAAGAATCATTTACATAATTCTTATATAATCAGAATATGACTTTCTGATTAAAATCTGAATATTCATGGGCATGGTCTAATCTCTCTCTCTATACATATATTTTTTCAATTCTATTCTATTTTCTATTCTATTCTATTTTTCTTTTCAATTCTATTGTATCCAAAGTAAAACTAAGACTAAAAAGTTAAAATGACAGATACAGTTACATTTATCAGTACAGTGTATGTTATTGTTAAATACTATTGTTAACAAATTGTATAAAAAGGGTCCATATCTTACTAAATACATCTGCGTTTCCTCTAATTACATGTCAGTTTCTCCAAAGACATTTCAATGACTCTAAATTCCCTATTATCGTAAAATTTTCACCATACAGTAAATCGAAAACTAATAGAGGCTTGCAAGATACAAGAGACAAAACTTCAACATCTCAACAAGACAAGCTAACATCAAATCTTCAAACAATCTCACAATCGCTTCTCATTTACAAACACATGATCCTTCAAAAATTAATTACGTCATCATAAACATCCCTTATGTTAATTAAATGTTAATTTATTATATAATTCCTAAAGAGCAAATGCATAATGGGCATTACAATAAGGATACATATATTGACAGGTTCCCACAATAAATAACTTGCTCAACACACTCCTATAGAGAGTAACAAGGCGTATATATATATATATATATATATATAAGTGACGTAATACTTGTAAGAGTGCTAAAATAAGCAAGTAGGGAAAATTAATTCAACGTCAAGATACCAAATGGCAATAAGAAAACACAGATGGAAATCATATGAAAACAGCTTCATTTTGCATGTAACACAGGTTGGAACTTATGTCTGTATTTACATTCAGCTCACACTTTTACTTAAAGCGGGCATCACCATCTCTAAACATCACCAAACTTGAGACAGACTTTTATTGTAGTTTTATTGGTAAGCATATGTCATACATCTATTTGAGCTCGATATTATAGATATACTGGAGCCGAGGGCCCCTGTAGACCAGGTCCAGTCATCACCAGTTCTTCATTTAGATTGCTGGAACCAGGTGTTTAGATGATTCAGTCTGGCTCTGCTGACTAAGAGCATGCAATCAGCACCAGTTCTTTGTTTAGATAGCTGGAACCAGCTGTTTAGATAATTCAGTCTGGCTCTGCTGACTAAGAGCACGCAAGACGCTCTTCCCAGCATCCTCCTGGGCCCGTTCTGAAGGCAAGACTCACTTTATCCCTGAAAGTTGCCCCAGAAGAGCTTGCAGGGCTGGGGAAATTATTTTCCAAGTCCCTCTGTGGTAGCATAAGGAATCTGTCACACAATGGATATTACAGACTCTGTAATATATTTATTCAGATATTTTTTGAATTATATTCAAAGAAATGTTTTTTTTTTAATCCACTTAACTGGGTTCTACAATGGTCTTGGCTGGACTTTATAAATCACAACTAGATTTTTTTTATTTTATTTTACTGTCACTTACCGTGCAAACATTTCACACAGTTGACTTCAGGAATTATTATTATATACATATTATTATTTAAATACATTAACAATAAACACTGATTGTAAAACAGTAAAAGTTAAATTAAAATAATACATATAACCGTATAATAAATAAAACTTTATAATGTTAGAAGCCAAATATTTCCCCAAATTGTAATTATTTATTTATTTACTTACTAACTTGCTTGCTTATTTTTACACAATAATTTTGTTCTTTAAACATATAAATATAGCTGGCTTTTAAATTTTAGGATGGGGTTTCTCACATTAGGTCATATTTGAGCATTCATGGCATCTAGAAGATTAAAAACCTAACGTTATCCTCTCCTTATCTGATGACTCTGGTAACCTTTTTACTTATGAGCAATTTATGACTTCCCACAATTTCCCGATTCCTCCAAAAGAGTTTAATACAGTGGTTAAAGCAATCTCACCTGGGTTAATTCATCTTGTTAAAAGCCACTCCCTATATAATCAAAGAAGAACAGTCACAATACAATCTACTTTGTTCTTGGATGGAATTGATTTTTTAGACAAGAAATGTACAAATAGACATGTACGCCAAATCTTTCAATTCAAGAAAAAAATTTCTCCAAGAGGAAAGTTCTATTGGAGATCTTTGGTAGAAGATATAGATTGGAGAAGGGCCTGGCTTTTACCTGGAAAATACTGTATTTCCAATAAAGCTAAAGAAATACATTTCAAAATTTTACATAAAATATATCCTGTAAACTCTAATATTTCTAAATATCTGGACATTGACAGTTCATGTGGTTTTTGTAAGCAATCAGAAGAGACATTTGCACATTTGTTTTATGATTGCCCAATATCCAAGCAATTTTCATCTGACCTTGGCTCCTATATATTCGATTCAGCCAATGTTACTCATTCTTTCAGTCTAAAAGACATTATTTTTTATTATATTGATGATACAAATAGACCCCTAGAGAATATTGTTAACTTCTTTATTTTATATGGCAAATTCTTTATTCATAAACAAAAGTTTGCAAATAATATTCCATCCTATCCCCATTTTAAAACTGAATTCATATCACTTCTTAAATCTCTTAGTTATATAAATAACAAAGAATCCCAAAGATTTATACAATATTATGAAGAAATTTTTAAAGAAAATACATGCATTTAAAAGCTTTCCCTGTATATTAATGTTTATATGTTATTGTTTCAATAGTGGTAATGTATGCATTCTTGTGTCTCCTTGTCTTGTCATCTTTTGTTTTTTGTATAATATTTTTGTTTTCTCTCTCTTTGTTTTATTATATGTATTTGTATGTAATTCCTTGACAATGTTCTTATGTTATTGAGCATTAATAAAAAAAAAATAATAATAATAAAAAAGACTAAAAACCCCTTCAGGGATCTTTTGTGAAAAAACTTTCTCTCTCTTTGTTTTATTATATGTATTTGTATGTAATTCCTTGACAATGTTCTTATGTTATTGAGCATTAATAAAAAAAATAATAATAATAATAAAAAAGACTAAAAAACCCTTCAGGGATCTTTTGTGAAAAAATTTTTTTTTTTTAAATCATGTCTGGTTAAAGATGTTTCTCTCAGTCCTGCTATGTGTAACTTGAGTTTGCTCAATTTAATTCAACGAGTAATTAAAACATTTTATGCCATGTATCAAAAGTCCCAGAGGAACGGCTTGTCCTTGTCTGATGGGCGCTGGGGAAACATTACCCAACATAATACAATACCGTCCCCTACTGGACCACAACTATCTGAATTCTGATCTATGACTGCCCTCTGTGGAGCCAGTTTGGTCTAGCACACATTTTACAGACACCAATTATTCGAGCCTTTCAACGCACTTCAGATCTTACATTTACCAGAGATTTGCATATAAATCCGACCAGGTATGTAGCAATCCTAACTCACAATGAAGAAGTCTGATTTTGAAGTGCACCGTTCGTGTGCACTGCGTGAGGTTAATTTTTCAATGTGCACATCAGATCGAGTTCATTAGGCGCCAGGAGGAGAGCGTCTATTCGGGTGAAAATGAATGAAGATCAACGCGCCCTCGCGTAGAGACCAGGTGAAGAGAGATTTTTACAGTAAGTATCAATCTCCCAGTCACCTGCAGCTGTCTGTGACGATTGATTTTGCATGCTGCTCGCCTATAGATGAGAAATGATGGCTTGATAATGCATTATATCCACATAATATCCCATATTGGCTTATAGATGCATTTAGCATGAATTGCGTTGGATGCACTCTAATGTATTTCATATCTTGAATGTAATGGTTTTTCAATGAGAACCAGCAGTAGCCTAAAGCCTGCCTCCATCGACAGTAAGGTGGTACTGGCTGCTGTAGTTTTTCGCGGTCTCTCTCAGTATTTTTTTTTTTAAGGAACAGCAGAGGCTCAGCACACAAGGACAGGGAATTAGGAATAAGACCAGGAACTCCTCCTTATTTGCGCCTGTCAGAGGACAGATATATTTGGTACATGCAGCATTTTTAGAGAACGAACAGGTAAATATTGGCACGAGATACTGAGTTGATAAAAGCGCGCGGTGTGATGCGTGCGAATACGGCTCGAGCACACTGCGCGCGACGAATATAAAAAAAAAAAAAAAAACCCAAGCTCGCTTGCAGATGCGTTGATTATTACAACAACGGTCCAGTTGTGTCGCGTCGCGTCGCGTCGAAATGCATCACTCGCTTGCGTTGTAGATCGGGTCTTTTACTGAATGTAAATACAACGATTTAAAAACAAAATGGGGGTGAGTTGATGTGGGAGGAGCGGGGTTAAAACCCAAGAATATGTATCTGTGCACGACCTAATGTGTTTGCAAAACAAGCATGTCCGTGTTTTGTGTGTATTTGACGGAGAAGCGGCGAAGTTAAGGCGAGGCCTTTTGATCGTACGCTTTGATTCGCGGATTCGGCGACGGCCTAGCGATCACGTACCGCTTCCCGACTGAATGTAATGGTGTTAACGTGCTGTGGCTGGCAGGAGGCGGGTCTTTTGTCACATATTTGAGGCGAAAGTTTTTTTTATAGCGGGGAGTAATCGCGCTCTGTGTTTATGCATGTCTGTTTCTTTAAAGCAAGCGCTGCGCCTTTAATTTGTGATTGCAGTGCGGGGTGAATTGAATTGAATTGAATTGAGAAACCGAGAGACCGAGAGAGAGAGGGGCGATGCGCTGCTTCACAGTCGGAATACCGTTCGCAGGCCTTGGGTCATATTTGTGTTAGGCTAAAGGGAGTGATTTCCATGCCTTCTTGGTGAACATAAATAAATACCTTATGGCATGCAGTGCTTATAAACTATTTTTATATGGGTAAACCTAATGAAACCTGTAAAGAACATGTCCAGGTTACATTTCATCCAAAAAAAAAAAAATGTACATTATCCTGCTAATTACATGGCTATTTACCAAATAAATATGCCATACTGATTGGACAGTAAGACGAACACAACAACGGTATTAATTTGTAAATAACGTATTAATCAGGAATCCAAGTTACAGTTTATATGGACTAGTTAGCTGTCTTTCTCCAGTTTATGTAAGTCTCTCTTGCTGTTTTTACCTGGGGACTTGTGTGCTTTTAACCATTAAAGATTATATAATATAATATATAATAATAATAATATAGCAAGGCACAAGGTATACTTTTCATTATCAGCATAGTACATAGCACAGAGTCTGCTTTGAAAGGCTGTGTGATTGGCTGCAAGCATACGCTAAATGTTTCCCAGATAGCACAGGTACGTCTGCAAGATGTCTGTTAAAGATCGCTTCGTCTGCAAAGCATCTGCTGTGTACAAACATCTGATAGTTTTACATACATTCTAAAATCATAAACATCTTAAAGACATGTTCTAAATGTCTATTTGACATCTGATAGGAAACGTCCTATAGACGTATTGCAGATGAGCAAACACAAAAAAAATATGTCTTGCAGATGTAAATGCAGACGTCAAATAGACGTCTCCGTGATGTACATGTGCTTTCAGGATTTGCAATACATCTATAGGACGTTTCCTGTCAGATGTCAAACAGATGTTTAGAAAATGTCTTTAAGATGTTTATGATTTAGAATGTATGTAAAACTGACGTCTGATAGACTTCTATCATATGTTTGTACACAGCAGATGCTTTCCAGATCTTTAACAGACATGTGTGTGCTATATCCATTTTTATTCACAAGATGGCGCCAATCAATATGTGGCGTTTAGATTAGGGATGGGCGATACCCCTTATTTTGTTTTCGAACAAAGGTTATTCATCCAATTCAATGCATATTGTACGCATTATTATTATTATTATTTTTGTTAAATAAACAAAACCACTGGTAAATAAAGCACACCTTAGTATCGATATTTTTTGTTTGAGTATCGATACTTTCGATACTTGCATCAGTATCGATATATCGATACTTCGAATCGATACGCCCATCCCTAGTTTAGATTTTAGTTTTTTTGGTTATACATCATCTCATTACGCAAATTTGCAGATCTGAGTTAACCAGACTTGAACGTTTTGTTCATATGCGTGTCATCGAAAGTCAATGGAGTGAAAAATCCCTCCCTTAAAGCTTAAATTGTGGCCAGAAAGCTGTAACTTTTTGAATGTGCCTAGGAATTAGCTTTGTTCTTGTACTAATTTAGTCATTTTCATGGATAAGACCGTGTCTGTGATCATCATCTGTTGAAGCAGATGGAGACGGTTGAGTTCAGTCACATTCAGAGATGTTAATGAATGAATCATTTTATCTTGATTCGTCTGTAGGTACTCCATCCAGTGGCACTGTGAGTCAAGAGGAGGTGGGTCTGCTCTGTCACTCACACGACTGATATTTTGATTATGTGTTGCCGATTGTTATCTCGATCGAAAGATGATGATGAAAGAAATATTATATTTTTCTCGACAGAAAAGGCAGGATGTCAGCCAGAGGAGGAAAGAAAAAGATCACCAAGCTGTCTCGCTCTTCACGGGCAGGAGTCATATTTCCTGTCGGGAGGATGATGCGTTACTTGCGCACAGGAACCCATAAGTATCGCATTGGCATGGGCGCCCCCGTCTACATGGCAGCGGTCATTGAGTACTTAGCAGGTGGGAATCCAGATTCTCTATGGTTCTGGAATGAAATAATCTTTTACCAAAAAAAAAGTCATTATGCAGTCGTTTAATTATATTACGGTTCTGAGAGTCTCTGTTGCGCTGATATTTTTGTAGCGGAGATCTTGGAGTTGGCTGGAAATGCAGCAAGAGACAACAAGAAGGGGAGAATCACTCCACGACACATCAAGCTGGCAGTGGCCAATGATGAAGAACTCAACCAGGTAATGAATTACATGTTAAAATAGACTGAGGTCGGTTAGGGTTAATGTTTAGCACACTCTTTGTGTCCAAAAACAACTTGCAGTACACTTTTCTTTTTTTTTTTTGCTGTAGGCTACTATGGCACCTTCGCTTGAGTAGCCCACTTTTATACTGGTTAGGCTACACAAACTTATTATATCCACTACTGGTCAAAAGTTTGGAGTAATAAAGGTTTTTTACTGTTTTTGAACAGTCTCTTATGCTCACCAAAGCTGCATGTATTTGATGGGAAAACAGTAATATTGTGAAATATTATTTGTTAAAATAACTGTTTTCTATTGTAATAACTGTAAAATGTAATTTATTCCTGTGATGTCAAAGCTGTATTTTCAGCATCATTACTCCAGTCTTCCACGATCCTTCAGAAATCATACTAATATGCTGATTTGCTGCTCAAAAAAAATTCTTAATATTATTAAAGTTTTTACTGCTTAATATTTTTGTGATATATTTTTTTTCAGGATTCTTTGTTGAACAAAGTTCAAAAGAAAAACATTTATTTGAAATATAATTTTTTGGTATTTATGACCACTTGGTCTTTTTTTAATTTATCCTTGCTGAATACAAGTAGTAATTTCTTCTTAAAAATCAATCAATCAATCAATATTACACCAAACTTTTGAATGGTTTTATAAAGCAGTCCGTACAAAGCAGGAAAAACAATTTTGATAAGAAATATTTTTTGAGCAGCAAATCAGCATGTTAGAATGAAGGATCATGTGACACTGAAGACAGGGAAAAAATACATTCTAAAATAAATTCAAATAGAATAATAGTTGTTTTAAATTGCAATAATATTCCCATAATATTACATTTTTTTCTGTATTTTTTATTAAATAAATGCAGCTTTGGAAAGCACAAGAGGCTTTTTTTCATAACACTAAAAAATATTAATTATTCCAGTATTTTGATTGGTAGTGTAGCTCTGCAAGATGTTTTAGGATCCACATTTTAACAATTGTAGTCCTTGTAGCAATGCCATTGATGAGTTTGTTTTTCTATGTTATTGGATAGTTGCTCAGAGGGGTGACCATATCAAATGGTGGCGTTCTGCCTCGCATCCATCCTGAGCTGCTCTCCAAGAAGAGAGGAGCCAAGGCGAAGGTGGAGACTCAGGTGACCGTTCCCGAGAAAAGGGTGAACCGGAAACCCATCAAGAAACCCAGCAAAAAGAGCAAAGGAAAACCAGGCCGCAAACCCAAAGTGCGTGCAGCGTCATACATAGGTTGCTCTGGTACGGTTTATCTTTGAGAATTCTAAAATATTTTTTTCTTTTATGCAGAAAAGCACAGAGAATGACAAAGAAGCAGATGCCAACACAGCAACTGAAGACGGACCAGGAGAGGGCTTTACTATTCTCTCTGCGAAAAGCTTATTCCTTGGACAAAAGGTGGAAATAGCTGTGCTTATAACACATTACCGAGAATTTTTTTTTTTTTTACACTTACAGAGCACATTATCAAGTCTGTATACCTTTGAATGCAAGGTACATTTAGTAATTTACCTACATACATTTTTTACTTTTTTTACAAACGGTCTTGGATTGCACAAATGAATAGTTGAATCATGGTTTTTGATATATTGCGACTGACACTCTGAACTGAATCACAGTTACAAATGGAACTGGCGGTCGACCGATATGAATTTTTTGATGGCCGATGCAGATATCTTAAGACAGCAGGGTGGTCGCTGGCCAATCTAAAGCTGAAATATATGATAATATAATATTTATTTTACATAGTACTGGTTAAAAATCATTAAAAATAAATATGAAAATTCATTTGAATTGAATTCAAAAATCTCTAACACCATAAGACGTCACCCTAGGGCTTCAGTATACAAAATACGACAAATTATAAAAAGCTCAAAATGTGTAAAATTACCATCTACTCCACTTTACAACAATTTATGTTTATTTTATATAATATCTACTAAAAATAAAATTGAAAAATAATTTGAATTTGATTTTTAAAAATCTGTAAACATTCATACTTCAGATAGGAATTTGTGTTTACAAATAAAGCAGTTATAATAAAATAAAAAGGAAGTAAACACTAACCAACAGTATGCTCAGTACGTGAAAAAGTTTCAGCATTTGCCTTTCAATTATTATACAGAATCTTTAAACAGCGACGATCATTAAGACGAGGGACAGGATTCTTAGCGCTATCAAAAGAAATGATATATCAGCCTTGGCGACCCCTAAATGGAAGCAAATAAAATTCAAATTTGCCACGCAAGACTAAAATTCATCACCCCTCAGAATCATCACAATATTTACAGTTTTGATTCATTTTATATCGGCAGTAAAATCATTATTACTGATTTTTATGGTAGCATTTCTAATACACTGGTGATTTAAGACTTGACAATGTAATAATGTGGTTTGTTTATCAGCTGTCTCTTACAGAGAGTGAAATCGGCAAAATCGGCACAATCAAAGTGGAGGGAATCATCAATCCCACAAACGCAGAGATTGATCTGAAAGAGGGAATCGGTCAGTGCATTACAGTGCTGTTAGCTACTATTAAATTAATGTCAGTTACATTTGCTAGGTGGTAAAATGATAGATTTGTGTAGCAAGTGTCGATTCGCCTGAATATTTAAAAAGATGTTTAAGCCTCTTTTTAAAGGATATGGCGAAAGCTAATGTATTTTCTGTGCTGTGACCCAGGTAACGCTCTGGAGAAAGCAGGAGGAAAAGATTTCCTAGAGACCGTCAAGGAGCTGAGAAAAAGCCAGGGTCCTTTGGAGGTTGCATCAGGTTGAAGTCACACACATTTCTTGACTCAAGCAGACACAAATTAGTGTGTGTGCTCTAGCAATGTTCAAAGGGGCAGGAAATGACCTAGTTAAATATTTGAATATAGAAAAAAGTACAGCCGTCATGGAAACCTAGTGATACCAGTAGGGATGTAACGATTAACCGCGAGCCGGTTGAAAATCGATTCAAATATGTGACGATTCAAATCGGTTGAGATGCTAAACAAATCGCAATTCATTTAGGTGTAGGAGTTTATAAGAATCCATGTCTGAGGGGAACTTACTGTCTTTAGAAAAGTTTAGATGGTATTTTTTCTTTTCATCTTGCCTCTGTATAATGCATATTAAAGTTCATAAGTTCAGCGCTGCTTTGTTTACAGCGGAAACCAAGGAAACACTTTAAGCGCCACCTGCTGGCAGAGAGTGAATCTGCGTCTCATTCAGCTCGTCTGCTGTTTCGGTTTCATGCAGATATTTTTATGTAGTTTCACAAAACTGAAGTCAAACCATTCTGTTTTTGCTTCAAATTTTGAAATTATACAATCTAATTTAGATTAAAAACTGCTCCTGTTGCATGTATGCAGCATCTTTGTTTGGATCCTGATTAAAATGCAGTGGTTGCCTCTCATTTTAAATGGAAAGAGCGCAGACAAAGCCTTATTTTGTTTATGGCTTTCAGATCAATAGGCAACTAGATTTGAAGCTCATTTACTGCATGGCTATGTTTCGAAGTGATTGTGGCGAGAAATAGTTCCCAGAAAATGGAAATCATCTCACCTCTTTGGTTTTTGTTCCGACAGAAATGGTTTCCCAAAGCAGACAGCAGCCCAGCTAATACTGAAGGCCATTTCGAACCATTTTGTCTCAGCAACCACCTCCTCCCTGAAGAACATTTACTTTGTTCTGTTTGACAGCGAGAGCATTGGGATATACCTGCAGGAGATGGCAAAGATGGACGCCAAGTGATGTTGAGTCATGGGTTTGATTTCTTTTGAAAGTGTAACGCCTCGATGCAGCTCTGTTTTAGCTTTGCTTTGACTGGTTTTGTCGGCCTCGCCGTCGTGGGAAGGTGAAATGAGTTAAACGTGAGCTTTAGCGGAGAGTGCATCCAGGCTAGTAGGAGCGTACTAAGTGGAGTGTAGTGCAGCTTGGTGAAAGATGTTGTAGGTATATGTTTTTGACAACAGATTATTTGAAGGTGTTTAAACAAGGATATTTGTGAGTGATGTACTGTACACATTTATGTTTCACTGTTCTCCTTTAAAGAAAAGACATTCATTTAGACTAGATCAACTTAATCTTCATCGTTTGCCATTTTTATCCTTAGACTGATCTTGTTTTTACATTCCATGTTCAGAGTTGAACTTTTGACCGTTGTTTTTTGCCTAGATATATCATGTGTGGTTTCTGACTGTTTTGGTTTATCAAAAAAAAAAAAAAAAAAAAGGGTTTTTTGTTCTGCTTTGAAATAAAAAAATGTTTTACACCACAGGCTGAGCTCTCTTTTTCCACACCATTAATTTACTCAGCCTCATGTCGTTTCAGTCCTGTATGACTGACTTTCTTCTGCAGAACATAAAAGATATCTTGAAGAATGTTGGCAACCAGTTTCCGCTGGACAAAAATACACTACATTCCACAGAAGAAAGTAAGTCATACAGGTTTGGAACGACATGGTGAGTAAATGACAGAATCCCTTTTAATGTCCAAAACTTGTCATCGTTTACTTCCAAACCCCCGTTTTCTTTAATGAATCAAAGATCAACATCCACGCAGCTGTTTCCCACAAAACTGAAGGGAATGTTTATTATACCATCAAAATCATGAAGTATTCCATATAGATACAGACTGAAATGCAAGTTGTGAACTGCTGAAAAACTTGCCTCAAACTCTCATTTTCTCTGATGTTTCTTGAAAGATTAGATGCATCAGGTGTGATGTCATCAATGGCAAATACTAATGGGCTCTCAACAAGGCACCTGACATGGATTACTTTAGCTTTTTAGTCCTTTGAGGAGCTTGGTGGTATAAATCAACCTCCATTGTAGATTAAAGAGATAGTCTGCACAAAAATGGAAATTGTCATTTGCTCACCCTCAGGTCGTTCCAAACCTGCAAGACTTTGCGGGTAACCAAAGAGTTTTGGTTCGTTTTTGGCCATTGATTTCCAGTCTATGGAGAGAAAAAAAAAAAATTCTGGAAGCATGAAAAACAATTTAAATTTTTGGCTGAGCTTTATTCTCCTGTTTGGGTCTTAGCTTCCTAAATAATTCAAATTAAATGAAAGTAATAAAACAATTGACATGCAAGAGAAAAACAATTACACAACATTAGGATATTTTACCATTTATTTATTACATTGTAAAAAGTACATTAACTTTTATTCATATATATATATATATATATACAGATTATTTTTATTGAATTACCAGTTGACTACAGAATTGGTTCCTGATGTATCTAAGAATGCAGTACAACAAGTGAACATACAAAGAAAAGAAAACGTCCATCTGTCCACAGCCACCTCTTAGGTTTGTGATGGTGTGATCATTGATCTGCTGTCACTGCAGTGACAATCTACATTAAATTAGTCTCATTCTCTGACGAACCTACAGTCTCGGGA
>NW_015557179.1:2309817-2312650 GCF_001515605.1 Sinocyclocheilus anshuiensis | reverse complement strand
TTTCCACGACATTCTAATTTATTGAGATGTATATATATATATATATATATATATATATATATATATATATACACAGATTATTTTCATTGAATTACCTGTTGACTACAGAATTAGTTTCTGATGTATCTAAGAATGCAGTACAACAAGTGCACATACAAAGAAAAGACAACGTCTTCCTGTCCACGCCACCTTATAGGTTTGTGATGGTGTGATCACTGATCTGCTGTCACTGCAGTGACGATCGACGATAAATTACAGTATCATTCCTTAAAGAACCTACTGTCTCTCTGTACTGATCCAAACATAGCATGAGTCTCAGGTCATACGCTGATCGTTAGAAGCGCTTGAGCTGCTCGCGGGTGGTCTTGGATGATAGAAGCGGAAGTGCAGGTCAGAGTTATTATATATTTTTATTAGTGAATTTTATAGCTCTCTTCTGAGATCAACTTCTCATGAAGCATTCATTAATTCATACCAAACTAAAAGTGGTCAGTAAACTTCCAGAGCCGAGATCACCACAATAAAGGGATACAACTGATAGAAAGAACAGCAGAAACATGTATTTGGAAGAAATGATCTATTGTCCAGGAGAAATTCTTGAAAGGGTAAGCTTCAAAGAGCAGAAGTGCCTCAGCAATACAACATAAACGTGAGAAACAAACTATCGCTCTTTAAGACGACCCACGAAGAAAATTACCCATCAAAATAAAGCCTGACGTACAGCTGGTTTGTTTAGTTGAAAACATCAGTGAGGTGTCTGGAATGTCGTAGAGACGCACGATAATGAATTATGTGGCGTCATCATAAGCCATATTTTATTGTTTTTAACCAAAAGAACGGAGGGATAGTTTACCCAAAAATGAATATTCGGTCATCATTTACTCACCCTCATGTTGTTCCATACCTGTATGACATTCTTTCATCAAAGATATTTTAAGAAGAATCCTGGTCCATACAATAGAAAGTCAATGGGCGACGATGTTGTTTGTTTTCCAACTTTCTACAGATGTTCCATAGAAGTTCTACAACAGTTCTATAGAAGAAAGATTTGAAACGACATGAGGGTGAGTAAATGATGACAGAATTTCGTTTTTTGGGTGAACTATGCTTTCAATTTTCGAATGAACAATGAATGGCAAACTTTACGTGGCTACATCTGTTTTATGGCAAAACTATATAATTAAAGTGTAAAAGCCACAATAATAAACAATATGAACTGTCAAAATAAATTATGTTTTCTTCATCATACTGTACAGTTTCATTTAGCTTGAGCGGTGATAAAAGCTTCAACGCTAATGTAGTTTTTACGGTTTCATTAGCTGGACCCAGTGTGCGGTACCTCTACCCATCAGCCATTCTCTGTGATCACTGCCTGAGTAACAACCGAGTATTGATGCATTAAAATCTGCTCTGACAGGTGTAGTTAACCTAACCGACTGAAATAAATCTAGTCCCATCAATAATGAACTGTCCTCCAGGGTGGCACCTTCCTGTTTTGAATAAATAGGATCATCTATGTAACATCTCTTAACTGAAGGACATTCGAGTCTGAGCAGTTCGGGAGTTGCTTTGATGTCTGGAATGAGGAGAAGCAACCATGCATGTCGATGTCCTCCACACTCTCTTACGCTCTTATTCCAGGTTCTGCTGTTACATAATGTAATAGTGTGGGCTACAGCGAGTGCACACGTGCAGAACAGTCAAATCAGATGCTGCTTCCACTGTTTCTCCCTCAGACGTGGCGGCGGCACTCTTTGGGCTTATGTTTGAGGGGCGGGTCATTTGGTGGAGGGGCGGGGCAGCAGGGGCACTGGTGAGGTAGCCTCTATGAGAGCCGGGTTCAGAATGATTGGCAGGGACATCGGGGGGATGCCCACTTGCAGAGGAGAGGCAAGCGGCTGCAGGATGAGTGGAGACTGGCCCAGAGGAGGCGGCGGGGAGTCAGGAGGACTCATCTTTGCTGGAGTGGGCATCGGTGGTTTTGAGGGAGGAACTGGAAATGATCTGTCTGTTCCTGCATAGAGGAAAGGAAGCAGAAGAGTTGACAATAACTAAATTTTGATATACAACTGAAAGAAAAAAATCCTTGAAAATATATCACAAATCACAGTGAAGCTATAAATATATAGATTATTTTTGGCAGCTGTTACAGAAACATTTTTACAATAAACATTCTGATTTGACTTTGAGATTAGATAGCTTCAATATTTAACCACTATTTATGATAATACTTGGTTACAATGACACTAATAGCTCTTATTTCTGCCAGGAATCTTTAAATAGAATAGAAGCATAATTTCTTAATGACTCGCAGAAAGACGATTCTCTGCCGATCCATCAGTCAATGTAAACTTTCTGTCTCACAATACATTTATGAGTCAGTTTATTATATACAATATCTGCATTAGGTCACAGTAGAGTGAGTTTTGAGCAAAAACATTATGTATTAATCTCATACTATCACTCTGAAATAGACTAATGGCGTGAGCTGAGTTTCTGAAAAGCCCTGCATGGACCAGGATCACGAAACCCAGACGGTCTTTAAGCGGGAGCGCTGACAGTGAAAGTCCATTTCTGATTGTTATTTGTATTGTCATGTTGCAGTATTTTACTTGCTGAGGTTTAAAAAAATAAAATAAAATCTTATTTTTTTGGGGGTATTTCATATGCTCTGTTGGTGGTTGGTGGGGTACCATCACCCGGGGGGATATTTTTTTATATAATAATATTATTATTTTTTTTAAATAATTCAGCAGAGGCAGGGATACATAGACCAGAAGGGGGAAAAATCCCCCCCATCCCCCCCTTCCAATCGCACCCTGGCTTGCATACA
>NW_015557179.1:2275631-2309694 GCF_001515605.1 Sinocyclocheilus anshuiensis | reverse complement strand
GGCCCCAAAAAACCCATATCAGTCGGGCTCTAATTTTTAGCATCATTACTCCAGTCTTCAGTGTCACATGATCCTTCAGAAATCATTCTAATATGCTGCTCAAGAAACATTTATTATTATTATTGTTTAATAATCAATTTTGTATATTATGAGTTAAATAATACATTTTTGTGGAAACCATGTTTGGAGTAAAAACAAAAACAAAAATTAATAATTTTATTTGGCAAGAATGCAATAAATTAATCAAAAGTGATAGTAAAGTCATTCATAATGTTACAAAATAAATAAATACATAAATAAAGGGGAAAAATGTATCACAATTTCTACAAAATATTAAACCATAAAAACAATATTTATCAATAAAAAACTTGATATAATTGATCAAATTATATTATACTCTATAAAATATAAACACTGATAATAACAAGAACCATTACTGACAACTAAGCACCAATAATAAGTGATAATAATAATTAAATCCGCATATTAGAATGCTTTCTGAAGGATTATGTGACACTGAAGACTGGAGTAATGATGCTGAAAATTCAGCTTTACCATCACAGGAATAAATTACATTTTAAAATATATTCAAATAGAAAACAGCTATTTTAAATTGTAATAATATTTCACAATATTACTGTATTTTTGATCAAATAAATGCAGCCTTGGCAAGCATTACAGAACTCTTACCAACATCAAACTTTAACCAGTAATGTAAACTATTACCTTAGTAACCCCTATACCACCCATTCCTATTCAACACAATACCCATGTGTCTAAATAACGCTTACGATCACCGCTGGCACTAGGTGTGGGCATGTCCTGAGGTGATGCGGGTCTGCTGGGGATGTTTGGCTCTGCAAGGGCAGCTGGCACTGGTGAGGGGGCTGGCACAGGGGGAGAGGCTGGAGTAACAGCAGTAGGCGGTGGGACAGGCTCCACAGGAACATTACACACATGTTCTGTACAAAAAAATAGAAGATATCAGCTAACCAAATCCAAACCTGTGTTGTACATGGTTGAACTCAAATGTTAAATATGAGTATTGTGATTAGCCACATTTCCACTGTCAGGCCAGTGCGAGCCAGGGCTAATAACCAGCCAGGTGGGGCCAATAGCCTCGCACCTCAAGCCGCGAGGCCAAAATCAAGCTGCATTTCCACTGTCAGACCAGCACTATTGTAAAACCTGCCTTTAAAACGCCTCTCTGAAGCAAATGTCACACAACCCCAGCATTTCACCAGTGAGGAGAAAATGAATGAAAACTAACTATATCGCAAAACGAACTTGACAGAAGCAGGCATTTGGTCCTTACATAAACACTCCAGCATCAATATTTTATATACCAATGATTTACGATAAAAAAAAATTTAATTTATTAATTTGTCAGCAGTGCACATATGTGAAGCTAAATCAAACTAATCTTTATCATTCTTTATCATACAGCCCCAGTTGGCCTACTTTGGACCAAGGTATGCAGAGGGCCGAAAATCCCTGGCCGTTGGCCCCGAGGAAGCCCTGACTAGGCCCGATCAAGCCCCAGAAGTGACTGGCCCTGGCACGCACTAGCACTCTCGCTTTTGGCCCGACAGTGGAAACACGGCTATAAACACTCCAGCATCAATATTTTATATACCAATGATTTACGATAAAAAAAAAATTAATTTATTAATTTGTCAGCAGTGCACATATGTGAAGCTAAATCAAACTAATCTTTATCATTCTTTATCATACAGCCCCAGTTGGCCTACTTTGGACCAAGGTATGCAGAGGGCCGAAAATCCCTGGCCGTTGGCCACGAGGAAGCCCTGACTAGGCCCGATCAAGCCCCAGAAGTGACTGGCCCTGGCACGCACTAGCACGCTCGCTTTTGGCCCGACAGTGGAAACACGGCTATTGAGTGCTCAGTACCTGGAATGACAGCCTGTTTGAAGAGCTCTTCCTTCAGACGGGGCAGGAAACAGTCAATTCTCTCCCAGGTGATTTCCCACAAGTCTGAGTAGCCTGTACGGGAGTCTGCGCTGTGAAAGATCCCTGCTGTGTCCATCACCAGCAGCATGTTCTTCAGAGACTCAGGGATGGCCTCCAGCTGTGCACCAAAGTCAAACACACAGACTCATCAGCACTCAGAATTAAAAACCTTTTTTTTTTTTGCTGTAAATCTTTGAACATCTTATCTAGGAGTGGGTGACATGGCAAAATAACATCAAGTTTTTCCAGGAAGAATCATGATCCACAATCTTTTCACAATTCTTGTTCATTTTGGTTAAGACTATTTACTGGCAAGTTACTGAGCAGTCCAGTCAAACTAATTTCCACATATATAGATATAACCCTACAAGGTAACAACACATAAGGCGAGGTTAATATTTTTAGATACAGAAGGTATTTTTAGCAGTTGCATTCAAGTAAAAAATAAATGTATAATCAAATGTAAAAATACATGTAAAAATAATTCACTGAATTATCCACCAATTAAAATGATGAGAACATTTTGGGGTCAATACAGGTGATTCTCATACTCATCTGAAAGCATCTTACCAGAAGGTCGCTGGAGCCGGCGTGCATGTACTTGTCCATGAAGTCTAAAATGGTGAGCCAGAGGGCAGCAAATGTGGGCAGAGAAAGCAGTGGAGAGAGATGCTGCAGAAACACCTGAGGAGGTCAAAAAATTACAATAAATGAAATAATCAGCATAATAACTTTAAAATGAATTCAGATTTAAGTTATTAGGATTAATGAGTCCTAGACCAGACCTTAGAAAGCAGTGTGCAGGCCCTCATCCTGGTCTCCTCCATGCCTCCCACATCAGCTGGACTGATGTTGTCCAAGAGTTTGGTCAGCAAAGGAAACAGGACCTGAAGACAGACAGACATTACCACCATTTCTCAGTTCTATGTACTGAAGAAACTTTTCCCCAAAATAAAAATTCATGTTACCAACTAAATCAACTAAATAGCCAAACAGAACTAGTTCACCTTGTTGAAGCAGGACTCCCACTCCACTGCATCCAGAGTTTGTAGATCGTGTACAAGAAGTGCCCTCTGTAGGTAGGTGAGAGCTTGCATCCGGACTTGCCTCCGTGCATCACAGCACAACCAAGCCATACCTACAAGGCCGAAACACATACATTATAGAGCATCTCTCAACATCCAGTTCTTTTATACATTCAAAATTACATTAGATATTACAACAAAACCTCAATATTGTAAGCATATGCTTTTGGGCTAGTCTGACCTTGAAGGAGGGGACACCAGCAGCTGGACCACAGTGTTTGAGAATCCGCCTCGATCTTTCTACCAGCATCCTCTAGATGGCGCTGTTCCTCTGCCCAAGAGCTGTAGATGCCGGCTGCTCTCGTGTGTAGTGTATGCATCAGGTCTAACAACTATATGGGCAAACAGGCTGTTTTAATAATCACTAAACACTCACACACTATACACTTTCAGACTCACTTTCATCTTATTAATGGAGATAATATAAATTATTGTAATACAACCACTACTGAGACATGACAGGTAAACAGGTGGAAAGAACACGACAAAAGACAAAAATTCATGCTATACATTTGATACTATGTTCAGAAATCATGATATTGCTTTTTATGTGCACTATTCAGGCTATGAATATGGAGAAAGCATGTTTGGGTCATATTTCAACAGATAAAAAGAAAAAAAATAATAAGGCTATATTAGAATCATTAACATTTTTGTAATATGCCTTTTTTAAATTACAACCAAGAGAAATATCTATCAATATTTAATGACTTTAAAAAAACCTCAATGTCAAAATGGATACTTTTACTCCGATACATTTCTCCTGACCCTTTCGTTACAATTGCAACTGCAAAGTACAAAAAACAGAAAGCAATCTTTGCTGATCGGTCAGCGATATTCAGTTCATGAATGAATCTTTTGATTCAATTCGGTTCCTTTGAATGTGAAAACTGGTTCGCAAAGAGGTGTAAATGATTCGTTTCGCAAATCATGAATCTGAATAAAACTCGAGAAGCACCAGCACACCAAGCAGTGCGTAACGGATCTCCACTGTGGATCTAAATTGAAAACATTATTTGTGGAAGTTTTAATCTGTGTTTTATCAAGGTAAATATGGTTTAGGCTAAGTAAACATTTTGAAATTGTGATTACGTGTGAAAAGACAAAGCCAAAGTCAGACCATTCTGTTTTTGATTCGGATTTTGAAATGATACATATCTAATTGGGTCATATTTCAACAGATAAAAAGAAAAAAAATAATAAGGCTATATTAGAATCATTAACATTTTTGTAATATGCCTTTTTTAAATTACAACCAAAAGCATATTTCTATCAATATTTAATGACTTTAAAAAAACCTCAATGTCAAAATGGATACTTTTACTCCGATACATTTCTCCTGACCCTTTCGTTACAATTGCAACTGCAAAGTACAAAAAACAGAAAGCAATCTTTGCTGATCGGTCAGCGATATTCAGTTCATGAATGAATCTTTTGATTCAATTCGGTTCCTTTGAATGTGAAAACTGGTTCGCAAAGAGGTGTAAATGATTCGTTTCGCAAATCATGAATCTGAATAAAACTCGAGAAGCACCAGCACACCAAGCAGTGCGTAACGGATCTCCACTGTGGATCTAAATTGAAAACATTATTTGTGGAAGTTTTAATCTGTGTTTTATCAAGGTAAATATGGTTTAGGCTAAGTAAACATTTTGAAATTGTGATTACGTGTGAAAAGACAAAGCCAAAGTCAGACCATTCTGTTTTTGATTCGGATTTTGAAATGATACATATCTAATTTAAATCAGAACCTGTTCATGCTACATGTAGCATCTTTGTTTGGATCATGATTAAAATGCAGTGGTTGCCTCTAATTTTCAATTGGTACAGATAGTTCTGCCTGTAATACAGAAAAACATCTTGTTCATGTACTCATTCTCTTAATTCTCTTGCTTAAAACAAATATATCAAAAAAATTATAATAATAAATCGGCAATCATATCACAATTGGCTCATTTGCTTGTAAAAAAATTGGCAGTCAGAATCGGCCATGAAAAATCAAGATCAGTGTTGGACATCTTTGACTATTGTTCCTCACTTTTTTCTACTGTCCTGCAAAAATGTCATTTTTGTGAACAATCCCTTTAACTCTTATATATCCTATACATATATCTATTAGGGGTTGAACGATTTCAGATTTTTTTTTAAAGTCGACATTTATGCGATGAAAGTCGAGTCGAGGTCGATTAGTTGCTGATGACGTCATTAACGAACAAATAAGCCTGAAGCTTGAGCTGAGACTCAAACACCTTGTGCACAGCTATTAGTGATGGGAAGTTCGGATTATTTTACCGACTCGGACCTTCGAGTCTCGTTCAGCAAAATTAACGAATCTTTTTTCGAGTCATTTCGTTCATTTTAGCAAAATATAATTAAAATGTTACGTGTTACTTCCCTAACACGTCTACTACTTACGCAAATGTTGATCACACTACAAACAATACAAAACTGCTATAAGAAACAGAAAAGATTAATTAATTGTTTACCAGTCCATGATTAGCTCACCTCACCTCTTATCTGACAAGTATTCAGGTTTGAGTCGTTCGCTCATCACGTGACAGCCCCATAAACAGGGAAAAAAACTTCACTGGTATCGGATCGGAATCGGTATCGGCCGCAAAAAAGGCGGATCGGAGCATCCCTAGTTATTTTGTCTTTGGGTTGTTATATTTCTCACAGATTTCTGCTCGTTCTAAATTTCTAAACTTTTCAGCTTCTAAGCTATATTATTGAGAAATCACAGAACAGTGTTGACAATACATTTCCGCGCTACTGAATGATTGTGTCCGCGCGATCTGTGCGTGATGTACGAGCTGCTGTCTGTAGCCTGTGTGTGTGCGCGTTACAATGCAGCAGCGCATTAGATTAGAATGGCGATTCATTTACCTGTACAATAAGCGGTTTAAAACGTGCATTCTCCCATTCAATTTCGAGCATCCAGATGATATAATCACACGTCTTGTGGAGCGCTTTAGGAGTATGCATTTATTTGTCTTTTTAACTGTCTGGAAACGAAGCGTAAATGTGGACTTCAAAGATTTCTTATCCTGTTGCGCCCTCTATAGGACCAGTGACTAGTCAACCTCAAGCTTAAAGTGTCATGGCAGAGCATTAAAGTCGACTAGTTGGTGCAGCCCCTACTGGGTGCCACTTCTGTCAGCTAAAAACAGGAAACTGAAGCTACAGTTTGTACAGGCTCACTGAAATTGACAATAGAAGATTGGAAAAAGGTTGCAATTTCTGTTGTGACATTTGGATGGTAGGGTGAGAATTTGGCGTAAACAACATGAAAGCATGGATCCATCCTTCCTTGTATCAACGTTTTAGGCTGCTGCTGGAGGTGTAATGGTATGAGGGATATTTTCTTGGCCCATTTTGTACTCTGTAATGTATGTGCGGTACAGTGCAGCAGCGCATTAGATTAGAACGGCGATTAATTTACCTGTACAATAAGCGGTTTAAAACGTGCATTCTCCCATTCAATTTCGAGCATCCAGATGATATAATCACACTTGTCTTGTAGAGCGCTTTCGGAGTATGCATTTATTTGTCATGTTAACTTTGGAAACGAAGCGTAAATGTGGACTTCAAAGATTTCTTATCCTGTTGCGCCCTCTATAGGACCAGCAACTAGTCAACATCAAGCTTAACGCATCATGGCAGAGCATTAAAGTCAACTAATTGACTAGTCTGTGCTGACTCTCAGTTAGGTTGCCATTGATACAATCAGCTGTGCCATTATTTATAAAATTTACTTGTACTTTTGATAAACCGATCGTTTCGTGTCTTAGGACATCAATGTGTCGTCACGAGCCGCAGGGTTTAATTTGGATCCGTCTGTGCATGTTTTTTTTACTCTCGTAGATTTTGTTACCATTGCGATTCATTATACGACTGATAGACTGCAACGGTTTGAGTTAAAAATCATCATATGTGTTCTACTGAAGAAACAAAGTCACCTACATCTTGGATGCCCTGGGGGTAAGCAGACAAACATCAAATTTTCATTTTTGGGTGAACTATCCCTTTAAGTAGTTTTATTATCAGTTACTTTAATGTTTACTTATGTGTTTTTCTTATGAGCAACTTTAACTTTGACTTGAGTCAATTTCCATAAAGGTACCTGTACTTTTACTGAAGTATGATGATTGGATACTTTATACAACCCTGAAAATTACTGCAATAAAAAAAATAATCTTGGTCAGACATGATTATTTTTACCAGCAGTACAACATACTACTATGATAATTGGATTTACCAAATTTACTTCACATATTTAAATATATCATTTTTTCTGCATTACTTTAATAATAATAAAAAATCTCAGTAATCAACTAAGAATTAGATGGAGAGGTGAAAAGTAGTCATGAAAAAAAAATCATGAAAATACTCTCACAAAAATAGGCTTGATTTTCTTTAAGCAAAATCTCTCTCTCTCTATATATATATACAGGTACATCTCAAAAAATTTGAATATCATGAAAAACGTCAATATTTTGTGTCACTCATTTCAGAAAGTGAAACCCATATATTATATAGATTCATTACACAGAGTGAAATATTTCAAGCCTTTATTTCTTGAAATTTTGATGATTATGGCTTACTGATAATGAAAACCCAAAATTCAGGGGTTTTCATTATCTATAAAGTCCTAAAGGCAAAAAATTGTTCAGAAAATCTCAGTGAGATTCAGACAAATTAGTATTAATATATAATAATTAATATCTAATAATCATGCAGTCAATACTTAAATAGTTTTATTAAACATCAGATATCTTTTGGGCTTTTTTATGTCAGTTTATAAATCTTTACTTGAATACTTCATGTTGCTGTTAGAGACCTAAAAACTACTAATTTTTAATCTACATATTACTATTTACTTTAATCTAAATGAATGTGTACTTGATTGTGAAATACCTTTAATCGTTAAATTATTATTAATTTTTATTAATGAAATATTCATTCATTTTGTTAATTAATAATTAACATTTAACTTTTTAAATAAAGCTCTGCTCGATAGCATTTTAGTTTTTGCTGTGGTATCAAAACTTAGTTAAGAAATGTGAAATTGTACTGGTATTAGTATTGAAAATGTATTATTTTTGTATTTTAAAAGTTCTAAAACTAAACAAACCTCAAAGCAAAGCATCAATCTTTATTTTTCAACTGTAGTGTAGAGTTTCAAATGTGAAATGATCACAAAGCCCTCCCCCCACTGAGCAGATCGGCAAACATGATGATGGACAGATTTAGGAATTAGGGAAAGGGCTATCATACTTACGTCCAGACTAACCTGAAAAGACACCGTGTGGTAACTGGCCGGCACGCCCTCATCTTCCTCATCGTCGCTATGAGAACGGGTAGCCCGCTGACTGGACGCTTTGGTTCTCCGCGATGTGCCTTCCTTCTCGCGTGGCTTCTTTCGAAGCCGGCTGGATTTGGAGTCGTATTTGTGGCTCTTTTTCTTCTCGTGGGTGCGGTACCCTGCGGAGGGCGTGGAAACAATCAACAGAGTGACTAACAAGGGAAATCAAATTAAGTTTTCAAGTGCACACCGCCCCATTCTCACGACTGACAAGCACGGTAAAAACCTGCACCGCTTGATAATGACTGCAAACAAAGCTATGAGAATGAATCACAGGTGCTGATTTTTTTAGCAACCTTTTCTCAATGTGACTGCCCATCTTCACACCCTTTCATTTGCTGGTTAGAAGAACCTGTCTCTGACAAATCTTGGTCAATTTTGGGATTGCAATCAAAAATATTGTGTTCTGTTTCCAGTGAAAGGAGAACAGAGCAGATATCCACCATATCATTATCGCGAACTGTCCATTAGATGTTCAAAACTCAAAACTTTGATCTGCCGCCCTCAAAGTAAGCATGTAAGCCCCTGATGACAGCAGGTATCGTCCCATGTAAACAGAGGCCTCTAGCTCATGAAAAGGCCATGCCGATTGGCAGAGCAGAGCTACAAAGTGCTGAATGAGTCCTGACTAGGCCTACTGTAGATCGCCGACCACCCCAGATAGAGGAACTGAGAGACAGAGTGAAGGATAAATAGAGAGGGCACACAAGATGGTTGAATTGCCCCCAAGTTAAATGACTCACCAGAGGAGCACAGCTCAAGATGCAGCACTAAAGAGCTTACAGGCCCTGACACATCCAATTACAAAGCCACAGAAGTGAGGCAGACACTCTAATCCCCCAAGGAGTCTAACTTCCTAGATGAAGTTTGAATAAAAAGCCCTCCAAAAGATTTGTTTGGAATGAAACCAATCATAAAATGAAATGTAACTTGTACTATGGCAACACTGAATATTTTGTTAATGTGGCAGCATTCAAACTGGAGCAATGGCTGTGTGTCATGTGGCAATGTAAAGATGATCATTCATATTCATCAGATATTTAACAGATAATTAATTTGTTTCACAGAAGATGGGCAAGTTTCAGTGTCAATGATCTCACACCATATTCAGCAATAAAAACATTCAAGTAATAGCCATTTTACATCACATGCATAAGCAGGGGGCATTTTTACCTTCATTAGGGCATTTTATTTCTAACTGTATTAAATATATATCATCTGTAGTCAAATTCTCATATTTAAATTCTTATTTCTCAAAAACTCATATTTCTCAATTAAATTAGAGAAATAGGACACTGTAGGGCTGTTACCAATCAAATGAAATCAGTATCATCAAAAGCCATCATTGCACTGCAGAGGTGGCTTTTGATGATACTGATTTCATTTGATTGGTAACAGCCCTACAGTGTCCTATTTCTCTAATTTAATTGAGAAATATGAGTTTTTGAGAAATATTAATTTAAATATGAGAATTTGACTACAGGTGATATATATTTAATACAGTTAGAAATAAAATGCCCTAATGAAGCTATGAAACTAAAACCACCATTAAGTGGAAATAAGTTACTGGCTTAATAAGTGAGTCTTTGAATCATTATTTCAAACAATTAGTTCAAAAAGGCTGATTCATTCACAAATGAAGCAAGTGGCTGTCTTTATGAATGGCTCATTGAATCATTCACTCAATCGATTTGTTCAAACACAGAATTACAATTGTGCTGATATTTTGGGAAAACAGCACTCTTGCTTGTGTGATATTGCTTAACTATATCATGTGTTATGAATTTAACAAACAAATACAGGAGGATTTTTTATCTTGTATCTTGATCTTTTATGGCTTTGTGACTTTTATTCATTTCAGTGGCATTTTTAGAATGATTCAAAGACTCACTTATTAAGCCAGTAACTTATTTCCACTTAATGGTGGTTTTAGTTTCATAGCTTCATTAGGGCATTTTATTTCTAACTGTATTAAATATATATCACCTGTAGTCAAATTCTCATATTTAAATTAATATTTCTCAAAAACTCATATTTCTCAATTAAATTAGAGAAATAGGACACTGTAGGGCTGTTACCAATCAAATGAAATCAGTATCATCAAAAGCCATCATTGCACTGCAGAGGTGGCTTTTGATGATACTGATTTCATTTGATTGGTAACAGCCCTACAGTGTCCTATTTCTCTAATTTAATTGAGAAATATGAGTTTTTGAGAAATATTAATTTAAATATGAGAATTTGACTACAGGTGATATATATTTAATACAGTTAGAAATAAAATGCCCTAATGAAGCTATGAAACTAAAACCACCATTAAGTGGAAATAAGTTACTGGCTTAATAAGTGAGTCTTTGAATCATTATTTCAAACAATTAGTTCAAAAAGGCTGATTCATTCACAAATGAAGCAAGTGGCTGTCTTTATGAATGGCTCATTGAATCATTCACTCAATCGATTTGTTCAAACACAGAATTACAATTGTGCTGATATTTTGGGAAAACAGCACTCTTGCTTGTGTGATATTGCTTAACTATATCATGTGTTATGAATTTAACAAACAAATACAGGAGGATTTTTTATCTTGTATCTTGATCTTTTATGGCTTTGTGACTTTTATTCATTTCAGTGGCATTTTTACCCAAAGCCCGTTAATTTCTGACATTAGCACTTTGTTGTATAAGAGATGCATACCTCCATTAAGGCTAGCCTCCACAAACACTCGTATGGCTTTAACACAAAGCTCAAAATTTTCTGGAGTGACATGGGCGGCATCGCGTACGATGAAGGAAAGCGAGTCCACGCACTTGATGAGGGATTTGGTGTCATGCAAACCCATGTCCTGCCCAAGAGTTAAACTGTACTGGTTAATGAGAGGATGGCTCAAGGGCTTTGAAGCTGAGGTCACTGCTGCCTTAGATCCATCTAGATCATCTTTACCCACCTGCCCAAAACAGAAAGAAATTATATTAGGGGACATGTCTATCCAAATAAACATTCATAATAATGATAGGATACACATTGCCCTTAGTGAGGGTGGATCTGTCTCCAACAGACTTCCTGTGTGGGGTATTGTGTGAACACTTACCACTAGCCAGCCCAAATCCACATCAGTAGCTGAACGAGGCATTCTGGATTTGCCGTGCTCGGTGTAAACCTCAGAGTCAGACGTATATCCCCGATCAAGACTAACTTCACTCTGATGATATGAACTGAGTTCGCTATCGGACTGAGCGCCTGGAACAAAAGGATTACACAAGATAAGCCCACCTGGAAAAGGACTTTAGGCCATACTCGACTGTGTCTTGAGGTGCATTAACAGATAAAATGGTTGTAAATGTGAATCACCTGTGTCATTGTCTTGGTTGGTGTTGGCGACCTGTAGGGCAGCCGGAGGTTTGACCCCAGTCCCGATGCACTCCAATAGTGAAAAGAGCGTGTACCAGTCATCAGTGCAGTGGATGTTGGCAGCATTGGTTTTAAGCAGCTCATGCAAGCCATAGGCCACCTCTCGACAGACTCTGGACAGGACGTGCGGCTTCATCATCAACAGCAAGCGAAGAGAGAGGAGAACCTGTGCAGAGAGAGGGAGGAAACTGCTTAGCCATCTGTTTGGTCCACTTCCTCCTTGTCTTCTCACCGTTTTATCCTCCACAACACTAATCATTAACATGCATTATTCTTTTCTTGCCTGCTTATCAGCGTTGTAACACAGCCATCATAATGACACAAAGTGAGAGTTTGCACTGTATGTGTCAAGTGCGTGTACCTGTGAGCCTATGTCCTCTCTACGCAATAAGCGTATGGCAAGTCTGAGCAATCCCACCACTGCTCTCTCCACCAGGAAGCAGCTCTCACTGGCATGGACGCATAACTGGTACAGATGATCCCGTACCGTTTGCCAAACACACGATACTCTGTCCCTGCAAACACAGTCATCTCTCTATAAAAACCTACAAGCTGCCGTATCTTCGTCCGACTCCATCGACTAGTAATTCTCAATGACATAATGCAACGTGTTAATGAGTGCAGTACCTGTTTTCAAGAATAATTCGCAGCAGCATCTCCAGACAAAAAGCAGCATCTTCTTCATCATATGTTTCCTCATCAGGGCTCACCGAGATGAGAGCCTGGAAACATTAAAGATTACATAACAAACAAACCTTTAGGTAATACTGGAACACACCAAAGAAAGAAAATGGTTTTGTTCTTGTATACACCCAGTCTTTCTACGTGGACCTCACCTTCATGAGCTCCTGTAAAGACTCCAATTGCAGAAACTTGCTTTCAGTAATCAGCTTTTCTGGGTCACAGTGCTGACGTAAAGAAAGAAGAAATGAGAGAAAATTCTGTTATTCAGGTAGGCTAGCATATTTTTCAGATGGAGTAATGAATCAGACTGACTTTTTAAAGCAATGCCTTCTGTAAGTGAATGTGTGCGCAGTACCTTAATGCAGAGCTGGGCAGCTTGTTTAGCCTCCTGGTTCTCAGTGGAGGGGCTTCTGAGCCCAGACTGTTCACTCAATGTTAACCAGCTCACAAAACTCAATACAGCTGACTCACCCCTGACAGAAGTACAACAGTAGAAAAGAATAGATTAACTTAGCTAATTCTTCCAGGACCTTCAGGCACCTCAAAAAAAAAAAAGAGCTGTTTTAGATTTACATTAAAAATCAAACTGAGCTGAAAATGACAAATGACTGTGTGGTTTAAAAACATGTTTCCACAACTGGTCAAGATTTGGGCCTCTTTAGATTTCAATTAATATTTAGATTTCCTGATCAGGCAGATCAAAATTATATTTCAACATTATTGTTCTTATAAGACTTGAAAGAATCTATTAGGGCATCACACAAAAATCAAAACGGCTGATTTTCACTTCCAAAATCTAAACACTGACAAATATAAAACCAAACACACGCTCATTGACTACATAACATACCAATCTCTGCAGCACCATGGTATATAATGGTTTGGTGAAGAAACTAATAAAACCATGCAATACTGATAAAATGCATCTTTACATTTATTTTCCAATGTTTTAGTACCCTGTAGAATCACATGTATTACTTGTGTGACCAAATGTGCATATAAGCAATAAAAAAATAAAAATAAAATAAAATAAACTGGTTTTAAAGGGGTCATTCAATATACCTGTTTGATGGGGTCTCTTCACGTTGTAAGGAAATCTTCTCATTAGGGTCCACAAAGTCCTCAACCTTTCAAAAAGAATGTCATATTTTGTCAAATGTGACAGTAGGTGGCACTGTTCTCCTAAGTATGCAAGTGTTTGTTAGGGGATTTCAAGTGATATGTTGGCACTCCCATCTCACCTCAACCATGGACTTTGGTAAGAGCTCAGCCCTGAAAAGCTGCAACATGGAGTCCATGATGTTCTTCCATCCTTCTCGTAAAATGTCACCATGACGATGGGCCAGGCTGAACATGGTCTTGGCAGCAACTTGAGCCTTCCTGTTACTGCCGAACACAGTAGGCAGGTTCTCTACAGACTAAAGGCACACAAATCCCAATCAGATCTGTTTACTCATGACCTAAAGCTGCTGCAGGAAACTGAACGCATCTGGTTAGGGTGCTTCAGGTCTTACCTCAGAGCTGAGAGTAGTAAACTTGCAGAGTGAAATAATTAAGTTATCAAAGACATCACTGAATCCATAATGTGCAGAGATCATGGCACATTTCCTGAAAGAAAGCAAAAGGAGTACGGCATTATCATCAAAATCTCAATCGTTTGTAGAAACAAACCTCTGGCAATCATTAAACACAGTAACTGTCCAGTATCAAACTGTTTTGATTTAAAGGCTCTATGCAAAACAAGTCTACCAATCTACAGGTCTTACCTGAAGCCAGCGATGGCCTTCTGAATGATAGTGTCATCCAGGCTCTTGTCAAAAACATAGGAGAGGGCAGCAATGGTGGGTCCCCAGGTCATGGTGAAGAGGTCGCGGTCGTAACTGCTTTCAGGCACATGCAGGAACATCCCTTCAGACGAGGCTCCTCTGTGCAGCAGAACACTCCACACATAGTTCTCCTTCACCAGCCCTGTCTGCTCATCAGGCATCACAATCTCCTCGCTCCTGCAGGACCACATAAGTTTATCTCAGCTTATCCCATCTGAGTCACTGTATACATCATTATATCCACACACTTATTATTGAGCCCTGAACACTCTGAATGTGATTTTATTAGGCTGAAGTTCACAAAAACATTTATTGTATAGCAAATTACCAGTTAAATATTTTATATAATTATATTACAAGTGTTCAACACGTAAGAGATAATGAAAACTATACATGAGCACTAAAGCAATAACTAACTTGATGGCACTGTAGATGTCTTCCAGCATGTCTTGATCAAAGTCATTTCCTCCATTCACACCTTTGAGATTCTTCTTGAATTGCTAGACAAATAGAACAAAACAACAAACAGGAGGAGGAAACTGATTAAAATGCCTTCATTCCATCCAATTACAGCGACATCCTCCAACTATCACCTTTCAAATCCAATAACTGGTCTCGGTTTATTACTGCTGGTGTCACTTAATAGGTGTTAGTGTTAAGCAGGTTGGTCTAAGGCCAACCTCAGCTCAAATAAACACACAGACGTCCGCTGCTGAGTGATGGCGTTAGGCCACTGTTTTACTGCATACTTTCTTAATGGCAGGTAAAGCAAGGGAAACCTGAGCTCCTCCACGAGAGAGGGATGAACAGAAGGAGAAATAAACACAGAAGTAAACACAGGGTCTTTCCAGGACTGCATTTTCCATGGCTGGAGAGCTGGAGCAGATGCACACACGCTAGCTGACACAGAGATAAGACAGCTGGACGCGCCGTCTGCCAAAAGCCCAGTCCCGCCTCGTCTCCTGCTGCTCGCCTTTCACTTCGCCGCCGCTTATCCCCTCTGTGCTCAGGCTGAATACCTGCTTATTACCATTCCCACTGCTCCCTGTATTCCTTTACAACACCAGTGCTTTTAGCAGGAAGATCTGTGTGAGCATCTGTTTAAATGGATCTGGTGCTAATGCATGGAAAACTCAAGGTGTCCGTGGGCGCCGATGAAAAGATGCCACCAGCCACAGCCACGTATCTAAGGGTGAATCTCAGGAAAACAGGTCCAAAACAAAATTAAGAAACATAAAAATAAAAAAAAAATATATATATATTTTGCAAAAAGGATTTATTATTAATTTATTTGTGTTTTAAGCCTATTTTTAGAACCATGAAGGCAAAAAATCAAGCATATTTCCACCCTTTTTTCATTTCCCATTATTATCATTACTGTAATACAGTAATTTTATACTTATTACTTAATATTTTCTATACCTAATTATACTATTGTAATATCATTCCTAAACTACAAATACAATACATATATGTATATGGGTCAAAGACGAAAAAGGGTTTAAGCATAAAAACAATAAGTGTAATACTGCTTTAAATTGTTGTTGTTCCCTGTATTCACATTTAGAATAAAAGATATATATATATTTTTTTATTATGATAATGACAATGGGATTTTTTGAAACTGTCATAAAAATGTCACAATGCAAAAAATGATCTTAATGACTAAATAAAGCTTAATTTTTCAATATAAATTTATAATTGCTCATTTCTTTTTTAATTTTGGTGTAAAATCTGACTTTTTATTGGGTCTTGTGAGATTTAGTTTAGTTTCTTATTGTATCTCTTAACATTGTATCTGTTAAGAATTAGAGGACTTAAGTTTTGCTAGAGCATGACAGCATAAACATGGTTAAGTGTAATATACGACAACAAAAAGCAAACATTGAAAATCTATGATGCTAGTGAAGTTGTTAATACATTTGTAAATGTGTAACTGCTGTGGCTGACATCTTTTTTTACATGATCTCAAAACTCCACTAAATTGAGGCCAGTTGTTTGAAGCACGTAAAAGCAAGCCATGGCTACATAACAGTAATCTGCATGTGTGGCAAATCTAGACAGATGGTTTCATAAAAAACAATTAATACACTTATCTTCTACGGTTAACTCATAGAGCTGAAACTGATCTCTCATGCATGTGTGGCCCTGAACATCTGAATGACTTTTGGATGTTCCCGTCGTTAACAGGAACATGTGTGGCTCACCTCCAGCGTCATGGGGATGTTCTGCTTTCGAACGTTATGGTTGTGCTGATCAGTGTTTAGCATGATGACTGCATAAGCCAGGGCGAAGCCAGCGTCATTTGACTGGAAGGGATTACCGTTCACTTTCTGCACACAAAAGAACAAGGCCATACAAGTGACTGTGAGCACAAGAATAGCATCATCAAATCACCTAATATGTACGCTCATCTTTACAGGAGCGTTTTGAAGATCATTCGCCACTAGAAAAATATAAAAGGTCACAGTAATTCCTACGGGATCTCCTACTAGTGTAAATGTCAGACACTGAATCCATTCCAGTTTCGATACATTGCTGCCTCAGGGAGGGCACAACCCCCATGTCTATGTGGCATACTCGCATGAGCTCATTCGTAGTGATTGAGAATGACGCCTAAGAAAAGAAATTTCTACAAATACTTTCCAGGTCACACACAGAGAGCTGCCTTTAAAATGCAGTAAGTGAGCATGTTCGAAATGTCCTCGGATCGCCTGAGCTGCTTTCTGCAGGCCAGATGGATGTCTATCACTTCCCAGTGCAACATTTTCCTCTTCCCCGATTACCTGCGTGACTAATGACCCTGTCCTTGATCCCGAGCGAACTGCTGTTCCGCTGGCCCTAATTACCTGATGATGGGGCCAGTTGGTGGCCAGGATTGCCTTGGAGTGTGGTAATGGAAGAATTGTAAGAATGCTCGTGTCTGTGACTGCAGCGAACCTACAAGCTATTTAAAGAGTATATATGTGTGTTCCCGCTCGAGTGTATATATATTCATGTCAGTCCCTGCCAGTCCGTGCTTGTGTTTGTGTGGCAGCTGACTTACTTGCCAGTTGTCAGTGAAGGTTTCCAAGAGCCGATGAATGACAGGCGCTTCGCCAGGAAGACGGAATGCCTCCAGATACAAGCGGAGCGCCTCATCTATGCGCAGGCCCTGGAAAGTGAACGTGCTGAGGAAGAGAAAGAGATGGCCTTAACATAAGGTATAATTACCTCCATATTGACAGTCACTTTGAGCCTGATAGTAATCATAAGTGAGAATAACATCAATAGGTAAAGGATCACATTCAATTTTCAGGTATTAGACTCAAACAAGAAGCTGGTGTTGACGAACGTTAACACCACAACAACCATCTCAACTACTTGTTAACTGACTCGCCTTAACCCTGTAATAACAACTTATTATTCTTTTTTTAGAACCATAAAAATGTTTTTATAACATTTATATTTACACATACATATATACACTTATAATGTTACCAAAAAGCCTCAAATAAACCTGTTTATCACATAAAAAGATCTGATCAGAAGACCTGGATTGAACCGCTTGACTCATATGGTTAAATTTTAAGATGTCTTTATGAACTTTTTGAAGTTTGAAAGTTTGGTTGCATGGACTTTCAGTGGAGATACAGACATTTCTCAGGTTTCATTACAAATACCTTCATTTGATTTGTTTCTCGAAGATTAAAAATTCTTGGGTTTAGAATGACATGAGGATGAGGGTGTTTTTTTTTTGTTGAACTATGCCTTTAAATAAATCCTGTATGAGAGGTTTTCAGTGGTTATTCTATTTTGATTGTCAATTCTGTAATACAGTACATTTCCCACATTTTATTCCACATTATAATAAGAAATGGGAGCAAAATAAATTTTTCTTAAAGTAATCCTAAAATGGGTTTCATTGCTGTCAAACAGAATTTCCTTTTTTCTTCAGGTGTGAAAAATGACCTTAACATTTCTTCATTATTTTCATAAGATTTAACCAAAACATCTCCAACTAATGCTCTGAGTTGGCGATATGCAGCTAGCCTAACCTTCATACCAAAAAACATGCAATAAAAAGGAGGTTTACTTGACAAAACTGTCGAGCAGGTCAGTGTTCCTGCGGTCGCTGATAAACTCTCCGATCATCTTCTTGTCCAAGCGGGGGTTTTCTCTCAGCCACTGGGCTACTTCATTATTGTCCATGGGGCTGCTGAGCAGGCCTTTCTCCTGCAGGATCTGAATGCCCTTCTTGGGCTTCTGATTGAACTGCTCTGTACCCGTGATCAGAAGCTTTGAAGTATAAAGAAAATAAAATGTAATTTTAGTACAAATTTAAAGGTCTTAATATTCATGAATGTGAAAAGCAAATAACTGCACATGACCAGCTCACCTTCTTCTTGTTCTTGATCTCT
The DNA here is from genome assembly GCF_001515605.1 of Sinocyclocheilus anshuiensis. Lineage (NCBI taxonomy): Eukaryota > Metazoa > Chordata > Actinopteri > Cypriniformes > Cyprinidae > Sinocyclocheilus > Sinocyclocheilus anshuiensis. The sequence continues at coordinate 2,290,955 of NW_015557179.1, read as the reverse complement.
AAAAGTTCCTGAGAGTCTGGAAGACAGCTGGTGAAACGGTGAGGCTTCAAGCTTTTCTTCTCTGCTGGATTAAGACAAAGTAGCATTTGATTATTCTAAATCCCTGAATGTTTATTGCAAATCAGTAAGTATTTTGTCTTTGTGCATTTAACAGGCAAAACATCAGTAAAGTACCAGTGTCTGTCTCCTCTTGATCCTGTCTACCTAATCTCATCTTCTCTGCCATCAGATGACCGCTGGTGGGAGGACAGGCAGTCCTTGACTCTGACACCACAGCATTCTGCCCATTACAACTGGGTGCATATTTGCCAGCCTCTGTATGTAGTGAACGAAAGAAGAAGAGGTTCCTATTATGAGAAATAAACAAGCTCCTTAATTAACTGTAGTTTACTTAGTTTTCTTCATTTATTACAGCAGTTCTGTCTGCCATCCTGGGACTCTTGATCCTGCCCACCTGTTGTTGAATCAGTGATTGTATTGACCGAACTGTCTCCTTCTACGGTCGTAGATTCTGATTGGTCCTGCTGTGCAGCGCTGTTGAGCACTTTGGCCTGACAATGAGCCTCTGTGCTGTCAATCACTGTCAGCAGGGCTTCGAGTGACAGGAGATGAGTTGTGTAGAGCTGCCCAGACACTGGAAAGGCATTCTGCAGAACAAACACACAATTAATCAATATAACTTCATAATAATGTCAGAAACCTTCGGGAATTTCTATTAGAGGTAAAACCTCTCCTGTAAAAATAATAAAGGTAATAATAAAAATAAATGCTTTTTGCTGAAGCATGTGGACTAATGCTTGTAAAAAAATGTGCTTAAAATCTTCAGCCGGATACAGCAGTGTTTAAACATGAGTATCTGCCTAAAATTTTGTATTTGTTTAACCACTTATAAATATTAAACATGTTTGATATTAATCAGGACAGCCACGATTTGTGTTCGAGCAGATATTAAAGGTGCAAGATTCGATCTGTAAATGCCTCACATAACCAGATATTCCGTGCCGAACATCGGAACCGGCCGAGGTAAGTTTTCTTGAAAAGAAACATTTCTCATTTAATTTGGTTTAACTTGATGTACTAAAATAACTAAAACTAAAATAAAAATATATAGTTGTATTAAAAGTATATTTACATATTTTTTTATATTTATACAATAATTGATCAAAATGACAAAAACAAAATACATTTACCAAAAATTTTAAATGAGTATGAACACAAAATAAAGAAAAAACATACAAATACATTTTCAGTCCATTATAACATAATTATGTGAACTAATGATTGATTTTTTTTACTAAATTTTATTGTGTACCTTGCAAAATATTTAATAAAGGGTAAATTAATTAAGCTTTGCAGATCCATTTCTTTCTCATTAGTCCCTGCTAGCTGGACATCTGCAGCTGGAGTGGCTCACCTTAGAGAGCAGTTTGGTGAGGTCCTCAAACAGGTTGGAGCAGTAAAAGTCACAGTCATAATTTATGTAGAGCTCTGTGACAAAGCTGGGGATTCTCCAGAGCTGTACGACGGCCTCCAGGGCCATTTCCTTCATCTCATAGGGCATTTTAGGGTTCTCTGAGGTAATGATGTCCATTAGCTTCTTCAGGTACATCTATGGAGACATACAAAGAGTGACTTCCTACATCTGAGATAGCTTATATCTCACCACAGAAAGATCATCATTCAGTCACGTACCTCAAGCTGAAACTTGAGATGTTCTAGCATGCCTTCAAAGAGAAGAAAGCACACACGTATGGAGGCGGCATACAGATTAATTCGGTCCACACCTAACAACTACAAAGATAGACATAGAGAATATTTACTACAGCTGAAAACATCAGACAAACACACAAGTTAGATTAGAGAAGAACAAAGTTTCACCTGTGTGAGGTGCCTACAGAGCTCATCTTTGACAAGACAGAGTAATGACTGATAGGGGGCGATGTGTGCAGCTTCTAGGGCCACGTTCAACAGCTGGAGGCCCATGTGCATCATCACATCTGAGTTATGGCGGTCATGTGGGTTGGTGAGAGAGATGAGGAACCGGAAGAGCTCTCTCAGGCATGGGAGACTGTATGGGATTAGAGCAGCACCTGGAGAAACACAATGGTACAGTCATTTTGACGTCCGAGCCTTTGATGTAAATTCTGGATACACTATTTCTCTTACCCTCTTTCTGGGTGGACTGTGTAAAGCGCACTCCCCTGGGGTTCACGTAGTCTGAATCCGACTGATCAGCCAGTAAGTCTCGGTCTTCCAGGACTTCAGGAATGGACTCCACTGAGGCTGACTGGGCACGCTCCACTTCCCTGCCCTCAGACTGATGACACAGTGCACCATCCCATCAAGCTCAGAACACATACACTTGGATAGTTTATTGATGGTCTGAGGGATACCTGTGATTCCAGTCTGCCTGGCTCTGCGGCGGGTGTCACGGGAGTGGTGGCCGTTGAGCTGCTCTGCTCCAGGTCTGTGAGATCTTCCTTTGATGTGGTTTTAGAGCCGGTGTCTAAGCCACTATCAGTGGTAGGACTGGAGATGGAGGAAGCTGCGCTGTCTGAACCAGGAAGAGTAGAAGAACCTCCACTGTGCTGCTCAATGAAAGGAACTCCATCTGAAACAGACACACTGGGATGAGGACAGGGTGACAGGACATGCTTTTCTTCTTAACATCAAAAGAGGATGATATATACTGATTGCTCATAGGATGATTATGATGGCAAAATACACTTTACACAAAATACACTTTAGTGAAGGAATTCACAATTTATTATTGTTATTTGAGATATTTTAAGTTCAAAAGCGAATTAAAAAGTGAATGTTTCAAAAAACTGATTCATTTAACTCTGATTCAACTATTTGTTTGAGTCATTGCTCAATATATAATGAAGAAATAATGTTTAGTAAAAATTATGTAGGTAAATACTGCTACTACAAAAGTTTGGGGTCATTAAGATTTTTTTTTTTTTTTTTTTTTTTTTTAAAGAGAAATGAATGTTTCTCTGAAGCACGGCTGCATTAAATTGACCAAAAGTGCAAGTAAATACATCAATAATGTTACAAAAGATCTTGGTAATACTTTACAATAAGGTCCCATTTGTTAACATTAGTTATTGCATTAACTAACATTAACAATGAGCAAGAAATTTGTTACTGTATTTTTTAATCTTTGTTAACGTTAGTTAAAAATACAGCTGTTCATTGTGTTAATTCATGTTAGCTCAGGTCCATTAAATAATATTAACAGATACAACTTTTGAATTTAATAAATGTTGAGATTAACATTAAGATTAAAAACACAAATTGAATCTAATTGACTTATGTCAGTATACCTGAAAGGTTGTTGGTGAGGGTACTGGACTGGGCTGGATCCATCTGTCCTGAGGGGCTGTGTACCATGTGACGAGGGGGGTGGGGAGAGCGCTTCTGTTTCTTCCACTTGGACGACTCACTCATTCCCCCGGCTCTCATCTTTAGCTTCAAAACAAACACAGACTGTTAACTCAAGCCAAATGCTGCAGTTCACTGCACAAAGAACGACGCAGGAGAGCAAGACTAAAACAAAATCTCATGACACCTCAAATTACCATAAAAAAAAAAGAATGCCACCACTCAAAAAGATGCATAAGCACACACAAAGTCTCGTCATTTTGTCAAAAAACTCTTGAGTCTACATGTATGCTGAGGTGATTGTGTTCACTTTTCCCAGTATATAAACATTTGAAGTCAGCAAAACTAATGTGATTTACAGAATGTTATTATCTGTATAGGGATGAGAAGCAAAATAATTGTAATTATTATGGTACCAGTTACTTAATCACATTAACGTTTCTTTTATTATTTTTGAAGAAGCATCTATGACAGTAGTTCACCCTCACAAACAGAATAGCAGAAGAGAATAATGTAATTCTGGAGGTTTTTTTTTTTTTTGGCCATTTCTAAAGCAAAAATGTTGTTTAAGAATATAGTTACCCATATTTCCAGAATTTAAGTAGCTAAATTTTTAACTGAGCAAAGACAAAGGTTTCCACAGTATCAAATTAGCACATTTGTGGTTGTAATAGCTGTTGAAAAGAGAGTTTGTAAGCATTGTGTTTTAACTGTATTTCACATTCAATTCAGATTGCAAGCTCACAACTCTGCTAACCATTCATTCTCCCATAGGGAATTTTAAAAAGTCTTCTTTAAAGTGATTTATGCCATAAACCAAACCAACCAGCTACATTATAAACTGAGTTGAAGCAAACACATATTTGAAAATTGGACAAGACAGTCACAATTTCTGCTCTTCTCAATTAATTAAATAGAATCATCTGTAATATTTGCCCACTGGTTATTTATCCTGAAAAAGGTTTTGTTTTTCATTTGCCATTTCCCTTCTCCTGAATTGGTAACACGCCTCCACAAGCTTTCATGCTTGTGGTTGCCAGATGTCAAGAGTTTAAATTCCCTAATCAGAGCTTCTCTCTTAAATGGATATATTTTCTGTCCAGTGTTTTACTTTCCAAGCTGGCAACCATGCGCAGATGCTCTCTCCACACTGGGTGCTGAATAAATGCACTTACGCAACATCTATGCTACAACATAAAATGTGTTGTTTTAATAGGAAAAAGTTAACAATTTGGAATTATTGTAATTAACAAAAGGAATTTAACTGCTTTTTCCTGAAGGTTATACAGTTTTTATAATGCAGAGAGTGTCAATGTATATAAATAAAATAAATCAGCAAACTACAGAAAGTTAAATTTGTTCTCTTGATTTATGCTTATGTGAAGGTACAATAGTTCAAATGAAATTTTAAAAGAAATTCTCAAATGAGAATGATTATCATTTTTTACAAAAATAATCATGATGATCAGTTTATCCATTATCGTGCAGCCCTAACATGAAGCATCAAAATCGAATTAAAAATCATCTGATTGATGATTTATTTACAGAATCATGGGTAATGTAGTTCCACAACAAAAGCATATACCATCAATGCAGGAAACTGTGTCTAGTATTTTTGTCTGGGGTTTTTTTTTGTATGTATTAGCAGTTAAATGCATTTTTAATTAAAATACACTTAAAAAAAAAAACGTATCACAGAATTACCATCTAATGCTTGTCTCAACTTGTTTCACTAGCTTTCCAAAAAAAAAAAAAACACTGTATTCAGTGAATTCTAACATCAACATGAAACCAAAAAATAGAACAAAGAACTTCAACCTGGACCTGTTATACTGTCAAAACACTGTCACGGGTTAAATAAATAGGGATTGTACAAGGTTAAAGTGAGTCTGATCAGCAACGATCTCTTCTTCCTTACCTGCACTCGTTTGTTTTTCCATAAGATATTGTAAGCCTCAGGAGAGAAGGGGCAGGCCCCGGGATTAGTGATGGACATGTCACAAGCTCAGAGGGAGACGCATGACATGGGAGCACATACTGTATAACTTCATGCATGGGATGTACATGGGAGAAATCGACACGCATACCAGGACGACATCCATGCACACACATTCATTATCAGGAACTCAATAACACACCCATTCAACGACATTAACCCGAGGCATCTCTTTGAGAGGAAACGTGGGGAGTAGCACCTCAGCATACGTTGCAAACAAGCATGTTTTAATTGGGGAGACTAACCAAGGATAAAGATAATGGGTGCAATAAACAGACCAGGAACACACAAAGCATGCAAAATAGCAGTCAAATAGGATTTTCTGGTCTTTAAAGAATAAAAAAAAAAGACCCATTCGAATGAATATATATTCAAATATACAAAGTAACATTCAAATGAAACTATGGAAGCAAAATGAAAATATGAAAATAAACGCCCTGATGTGGTTTCACCTCAACTCAGTGTATTTGTATAAAGTATAAAGCTGGACCTAACCTACAGGTGTTACATTGTTGTTTACCCATGACTGTTCATCTAATATTTTTTCTTTAGAACGAGACACCACTCTAAATTCACTTCATACTCATATGAAGTATTATTTATAATATTTCCATATTCATAATACACAGTTTAACAATCCATAGAAATAGCTACTTCCACATTTCCGTTTGTTTTTTTGAAGGGATGTTTTGGGTCTAGAACAAGTTAAGCTCCATTGAAAGCATCTGTGGCACAACGTTGATTACCACAGACCAGGGGTTCCCCAAGTTTTTTTGCCAGCTGAACCCCTTTATTTTCTTAAAGTACCCCCTGAGATTTTAAGTTAATAATAATTTAACTTAACATTTTGTCTTTGTAAACGTTTTATTTTGATCGTTGAAAAACAGCGCATGAAGCCCAATTTCATTAGAATCATTTTCATTTAATAACCACAGAAAGCCATATAGCGATTTCAAGTTTATTTAGATCTTTCTTTGCCGAACCCCTGTTTCAAAAGCACAAAATCTTTACTACTCATTGTCTGCGAACTGTAATAGTAAAGTTACATTTAATTTTCAAGCTTATTTTTCAGTTCCGATAATACAAATTTTTGTCTAGAAAATTGAAGAGACACATTTTGAGCAAGATGAAATTACATGCTACAGATGTTGTCAAAATAGTTTAAATTGAATTGGACCTTCAATATCCCTTTAAAAAGATGATGAAAACTCATTTTTGTTGCTATGACAAATGCTTGCTTTAATTCTTTAGTGAATCTCCCCCACCATGCATTCAAACATAAAGCCATGCGTCCCGGCGTATTTCAATGCACTAGCTGCAACCCAATAAAAACTGCTGTTTTAATGCATGTAAATGTGCTATACCCTCTCTAAGCCCGTCTGATTGGTGTTTCTAGGCTGATCTGCATAAATAAAATCCTGTGTGTCCAGAATACAGCCTGGGATCTGCGAGTTGGAACAGGCAAATGGGCAAAGGATGAACTCAACATCAACAACCAGGTATGAAAAGACAGGAGAAGAGAGAGTCTTTGACCCCTAAATAACTGAAATGAAAAGGAGCAAACGTCTTTCAAATACAGAACCAACTGTGGCTGAAAAACTAAGTTAACTCTCACTAGATACTATTTTCCATCTCCTGACCTGATGGATGACACACACACACACACACACACACAGGTATAATAATTATGCAACAGCAACTGACCTCACTTATGGGTATGGAGACCTCTACAGAACAAAGCTCATGAAATAAATGAGGAAGGCAGATGGGAAACAGGTGTAAAGGGTCTGGAGGGAGAATGAAGGATTTTATATTTACCTTCTTCATGTTAGTGCCCACATAACTCTTGGCCTCCTCTTTGAACTGTGGCAATCTGAAAAACAAATATTACAATATTACGTAGAGTTATCACATGCGTTTATGGTGACACTTTTTATGAGCGTTATAGAGGTGAAGTGTGACATTTTTTAACACCTACTAGCACAAACACAGAACCATAATCTGTGGGCCAGCTGGGTGTGACATAACACTGAACCAATAGCATGAGTTTGGGATGAAACAGTGTTTGTCTGACCAAAGACAGAGTTATTATTTCACAGTTCCGTTTGGCGTGACAAGCTCTGCAGACCTTACAGTTCGGTTTTAAAGGTCAATGACTTTCTAAAAATTTACATTAAAATGATTCTCTAATCTACAAATCAGGGATTTTCGAACTCCAGACACACTTGTTTCATAAATGATTCAAAACTTTGCACTTACTGAACTGAACTGAATTAATACAGAACTAAATTGAGCTAAATATTGACACTATTGTTGTCTGAAAATGCTTCAAATTGCTTCATAATTGATCAATTTTGCAACATTAACTGTTATTTTCCTGGGTTTATTACTATGAAGCTGCATTGAAACAATCTGTATAAATAAATGTAAATAATATAAATAAATAAATGTGACTTGACTTTAGGGGGCAAGGAGGTGCTTAGGAGTTTGTGGATTTTTTTTTAATTTTCAGAAAATGTATTTATAGCTGTCAAAGTTTTAACCCCTTAACTGTCACCCCCCATTTTTTTAAATAGGCATGAAAGTGCACTATCCAAACTTAAATTGTTGTTATTTACTAACACTTTGGAATTTGTTCAAAAAATGTAAGTATCAAAAAGTTATAGAAGTTTAAATGTACTGTAAATTAAATGCACTATATTCATTTAATTCTATTTTATTTATTATAAATATTTTACATAACAGGCTTTACTCTAAAATTGGTATAAAATTAAAGCCTTATGTCTAAATAAGTTATGTTCCAAATTTTAAGTTGATATGAAAAAAATTGAGGTTTCTGTGAGATTTTTTTAGGGCGTTATACCACAAACAGCCACCGGGTGCCATCCAAACTTCATTAAAAAAAATGTAATGCATTTTTCTGTCACAAATGTCTAGATTTCTCTGTCAATATTACTTCCATCTCAAAATCACCACCAAATATGGAATCCTGAGACTCTGACCAATTATGTTTTTTGTCAAGATTATAAAAAGGTTTGATTCTAAAATGCATTTTGTAATATGACACTTGATACTGCCCACTAAGGGGGAGGAGACCGCCAAAAGATTTTAAAGTACCATTTCTATGGTAACGCAATGTCCGATTTCAAAATGGTTTCCACAGGATGAATCTTGGAATTCTAAGCTTTCAAATGATATATACTTTATGATGATTACTAAAAGATTTGAAAGAGAAAAAGGACACAAAAAAAAGAGCGCCAAGTGTCCCACAGGTCCCAGTTTAAATAAAAAATAATAATAGACAAAATAATAAATACATGTGATCATATTTTTAACATTTTCTGAATTGTGTTTTATTTTACTTTCTAAAGTCTAGATGGAAGATGGAATAATTAATAATTCACAAATATAACAAATAATTATTCTATTTACAGCCTTTATTTTAAGATTCATGCATCTAACATTACTCTTGTACATTGTGTAGAATTTTTTTTTTTTTTTCAGTTTAATGCAAAGTAAAAATTAAGTGCAATATAAAAGTCAATTATTTAATTTAGAAATTATGTCTTTATAATATGATGCTTAATACCTTTCTCATACAGTATAAATAGGTCTTTATCCATGTAATTATAAAGCTGACATACTGTATATATGTGTCATATATTTTAGAAAAGGGCTTCCTCGCAAGGGTTGTGTCATTTTTGGGGGGCTTTGTTATTAAAAAGTCTGAAAATTAAATACTCTAAATGTTTTGATTAAGATTCGAGTCACATCTAGTTCCCCAAACTGCAGATTAATTAACTCATTTGGAATTATCATTCCGAGAATCCTCTCTAAAACCAAAATGGAGGAGAGACAATAAGTCTGAAGAGACAGCATCTCTGTTCCCAGGGCGTGACTTTTGACCCCCTGCGCTGGTTCATTAGCTGAATTAGATGGATGATGTTCTCAGCCTCGAACGCACTGTCTGCATGTGTGCATATTGTGTGGACACTGCGGCTTTTCCTCGAGTGAGATGTCAGCGCTCGCACAGGCAGGCTGGGAGAGACGGCTCCTGATGTTAACTCTGCTTCGCGTTAATGGAGTGTTGTGTTGCCAGCTTGATTATAGGATGATCTGTGAGTCCAACAGATTAACATCCCTAATGCTTTCAGCAGGCTGCATAAGCCTCCTTCTGAACACTCAATAAGATCCGCTGTTCATTACTCTGGCTCTCTCGACCACACACACACACACTACATTCACTGCTTATTACCCTTAGGCACACAGAAACACACACTCTCATTATTAAGGCCTTTCACAACCTCATTGTGAAGACGATATGGACAAGAGGGTCTGGGCAATAAGAACGTGCACAATAGGACCGGCAAACTCAGGTTGTGAGTTTTTGTGTGCGTGTGTGTGTGTGTGCGCATTTCTGAGATTAAAAGGTGTTATCAGCTATAATTAAAAAATTATTAATGAATGCTCCTCATCTGGAGGACGTTTAGAGTGCATGAAATTATAAAAACAAACAGAGGATGTTTACATGGCTTGAAAAACGGGTCAAAACACTGTGATATTATTCAGATGCTTCTCTTTAATGCAAAAAATATTATCTGTTCCTTTTTGAATTAGCTTTTTATAAGAGACCAAATTTAGTCATTATGTCTTTGTTGCGCACACATATGTGTGTGTGTGTCCCTAATCTATATGCAGATGGGTAGAGTGAGATGTGCTCTGCGGTCTCATCGTCTCGTCTGTGCGGGATGTGACTAGAAGTCTAATGCCAGTGGATACGCACCTCTGATAAATGCCACCCCATAATCATGCTATTGCATTAGTGCAGCAGTACACTATGACCTGCATGAGAAGACTAAGGGCTTCTGCTCACAATTACACCACAATCATAGAACTGCATGTTAGATATGAACTAGTCAGAACTACATATTTCTATATATGATAATATGTGTGATATTTATCGTTATAAGTCCATAACGATGACCGTGAACTATATCTGCGCTTAATACTTGTATCTAGACATTTATGGCCAAGAACCTGTTGGAAATTTCAGAGGAAAATGCAATGTTTGAATATCACCTTGGAATTTAATATTCTTAATATTCTAACACAGACAAATGATATAATGAATAATTTAAGGTTCTAAAGTAGGCCTAGATGGTTAACTTTTTTCAACATTTTCCACACTGATTTGAAGGGAACACCTGTGAAATTTAGTAGAATACACAGCAGCAGATTCTGTGTGGGCCTGGTATTTAGCCATACTTCGCATTGTCAGAGACTGATGCTTTCACCTGTCCTTGTATGTGTGTGTCGGAAACCTCCGGAGGTAATTGAGAGAGGCCTGAGAGTGAAATCGGAGCCCGTTATGGAGACAGACCCAGTTCCTGTTGTGTTTGGTCTCAGGTTCGGTTTGATTATGTGAACAGCAAGAACATGTCTCTGTTCCTAATCCCCATCTCTACATCCCCTCTTCCATTCTCTCTCTAGTTACCTGGAGAAGAGCAGCTGCACCATGTCCACCAGCGTGTGCTCAGCTGACTTTCTCAGCAGCTCTGTAATGAGAAAAGAGCAAAACCAGAGAGAAAGAAAAGGAAATGTTAGTCCAGAGGACAAGAGCAGCACCTCGGGGGCTCAGAGACTAGACTCTGTTTGGTCAGGATTAGAGCAGAGGTTTATCACAGTCCTGAGAGCACAGGAGGCAGATTCACATATTGAAAAGTTCAAGGATGCGCAACAACATTTAGATTTGATACAAAGCGCACTTAAAGTATACATTTTTCCCTGGAAATCAAACTTATGATCTTGGCATTGCAAGAGCCATGCTCTACCAGCTGAGATGGTGCAGAAAAGTGAAAAGCACAAAGAAATTCAAAAAATACTTTTTATAGTTTTCACTTAATTTCACTTACCACTTAATCTCATTTCAAAGCATATTCGGAAACAGGACTGCATGATCTCACAAACAGACTCATTGGTCAGATGGGCTCCAACTGGAGTCAGCAGCAAAGTCCTTAAAACCTGGAAATAATAACAGTAATAATAATGATGAAAAAAAAAGCCACTTATCCGGATTCATTTCAGACTAGTATGTAATACAGTTTTTTCAGATTGATTTTCTGATTCCCCTGATTCTTGTGAGTTTTAATACGGTGTAATATTATTTTATAAGTACAAATATTATTTGTTTTATATACACTAATGCTTAAAAGTCTGGGGTCAGTAAGATTTTTTTTTTTTTTTTTTAATTAAGACTTATTCGGCAAGGATGCATGAAATAGTTTAACTGTGACAATATAAGACATTTAAAATGTTACAAAAGATTTATATTTCAAATTCATTTGAATTTTCTAATTATTAAAAAAACCTGAAAAAAGTATCATGATTTTCACAAAAATAATAAGCAGTACAACTGCTTAATATTGTATATCATTATTTTAAAAAAAAATCTTACCAACCTCAAACTTTTGAATGGTAGTGTACGTTTATTTTTTTGTTAATGTTATTTTTTTTATATTTATTTGCTGTTTGATAAGTGTTACCTGGAGGATTTTCATCAGCACCACCTCATCACTAGCGGGGTCGGTGCCCACGAATCTCGCATGTGTGACTGCATCTGCCATATTCTCGATGCCCTCCGCTGCCCCTTCATGATTGACATCTGTGGAGGACAGGGACGGTGAAATTTAAAACAAACTAAAAATATCCTAATATATTCCCCCTCACTCTCTCATTAATGCTCCTGATTCTCAGCCAGATAAGTTGAACGTGGGTCATAATGATATAAACCATGGTTATATGATTAATCTTACACGATTAACCTGGTCACCAGTTCAACCCCCACATCGCTATCAACTGACCACGCTCCATGTGACGAGCGCCGAACAGCCATCTGACATCTAACCACCAGATGTGTGCGCTTTTGTGGACGGCCTGGTAAATTGGCTGTCTAGGCAATGATGTTTTGAAACCCAAGCAGGGCCAGATAACAGGCTGGAGCCAGGCTGCTTTTTCTTTCCCATCGCCTCTAAAGAGCATTTCATTAACTAATAAGCACAGGCTGCCAGGGGCTGTGACTGCAGGTAAAGCCTTGACACAAGAGTGCATTCCACTTATTAGCAGACAAATAACACCGAATAAATGTGTCCTTTAAGTAAACCAAAAATATTACGCTGGGGAGGGAGCGGCGGCAATCACTGGCACAAACCATTAATTTCCTGTGAACGTGGCCTGCAACACGCTTAGAGGAGTGGGTTGACCTTTTCCACGCTCAAGGTAAGTAGAGACGAGAGATACAGACAAATGAGACACTAGAGAGAATGGAAGAGAGAGCGAGAGAGAGAGAGAGAGAGAGAGAGAGAGAGACATAGGACAGCCTTTACTCTGAACTCTGAGTGAAACCCACATAGGTATTAAAGGATTAGTTTACTTCCAGAATAAAAATGTCCTGATAATCAGTGTTGGGAAGGTTACTTTGGAAATGATTACAATTACTTTTATTTTGTAATTAAATTACGTAATTCCGTTACATGTAACTAGTTACTCCCCAACACTGCTGATAATTTACTCACCCCCATGTCATCCAAGATGTTCATGTCTTTCTGTCTTCAGTAGCAAAGAAATTAAGGTTTTTGAGGAAAACATTCCAGGATATTTCTCCATATAATGGACTTAAATGGTGGCCAACGGGTTGAAAGTTCAAATTGCAGTTTCAATGCAGCTTCAAAGGGCTCTACACGATCCCAGCCGAGGAATAGGGAGGGGTCTTATCTTGCAAAATGTATATACTTTTTAACCACAAATGCACATCTTACACTAGCTCTGCACAAATTCACACATTATGTAATCACGTTGGAAAGGTCACGCGTTGTTAGTTCTTCGTCTGTGTACTCCGGTTCAAAAAGGTAGGGTAAGGTGAAAAACTCCATCTCATTTTCTCCTCCAACTTCAAAATCGTCCGACATCGTTGTTTTACCTTTTTTTGTAAAGGGCGTTTGACTTTCTCTGCATGTTTGCTTTGTAAACACTGGGTCGGTACTTCAGCATATGCCATGCGTGATCTTTCCAACATGATTACATAATGCGTGAGGTCTGGCTGGTGTAAATCGAGCTTTTGTGGTTAAAAAGTACATACATTTTTATTTATTTTTTTTTAAGAAAATGACCGATCGTTTTGCTTGATAAAACCCTTATTCCTCGGATGGGATCGTGTAGAGCCCCCTGAAGCTGCATTGAGCTGTTGGTCCCCATTGAAGTCCATTATATGGAGAAAAATCCTGGAATGTTTTCCTCAAAAACCTTAATTTCTTTGCGACTGAAGACAGAAAGACATGAACATCTTGGATGACACTGGGGTGAGTAAATTATCAGGAAAGTTTTATTCTGGAAGTGAACTAATCCTTTAAGGTCTGGAGAAGGGCTTCAAATTTAATTATTATATATATATAATTCAAATATAATTGCTATATATAAACCCCAAAGACATATTATAGTATATCAACAGTTCAAAAGTTTGTTTTTTTATACAAATTAATACTTTTATTCAGAAAAAAATGCAATAAAATGATCAAAAGTGACAAAAAGTATAAAGGCATTTACAATGTTACAACATTTTTTTTAAATATATGTTGTTCTTTTCCACTTTCTATTCATCAAAGAATCCTGAAATAATGCTTCATTGTTTCCACAAACAATGCAGCACAACTGTTTTCAAAATTAATGTTACATCAAAATGCTTCTTGCACATCAAATCAGCATATTAGTATGACTTCTGAAAGATCATGTGACACTGAAGACTGGAGTAATGATGCTGAAAATTCAGCTTTGCATCACAGGAATAAATTACATTTTACAATATATTCAAATAGAGGACTGTTATTTTAATTTGTAATAATATTTCACAAAACAACTGTTTTTACTGTATTTAAGTAAATGCAGCTTTGGTGAATATATATACACATTTACAATATCACATGGCCTACTGTATGGTACCTTATAGCTCATTTGATTACTAGTTATGTGGTATATGACAACACAAATGCTTTGTAAAATCAAAACATTTAAATGGTTTTAAACAACAGGATACTACTTTTTTAACAAATTACTGTTTATAGAGGTAAATAACGCGCTGATTTGGCACAGTGACTGAACAACTAAATTTTGAGTGAAAATCTATGAGTGAACTGAACAGCAATGAAGAGGCGGGCTCACAATAAACACGGGACCCCCTTCCAAACAGCCCATCTCCACGGAAACCAGAGCCACGGTCTATTCAGCACAACATCAGAAGTCATCTAAAATACTAATCCTCACTTGGCACGGTCTACACAGCCAAGCGGGAGAGTCATTGTTGAAATAACTGAAGTCTGGGTGGGGCTGGACGGTCTTTGTGCATGTGTATGAGAGTATCAAAGAGGTTCAAACAGCTGTCGTGTACTAAGTAAAAGTACATTCAGACATCAGAGTGTCCCTTAAGTGAAAGAACTGCTCATCGCAGAAAAGGGAGCCTGCATTAACCCCTAAACCAGGTGTGCATGGGCGCCAATCTGGCAAAAATATAGCATACAGTGCTGTGAAAAGGTTTTTGCCCCCTTCCTGTTTTTTTAAATTTTTTGCATATTTGTCACACTTAAAAGATTCAGATCATCAAACAAATTTTAATATTATGCAAAGATAATGCAAGTAAATACAAAATGCAGTTTTTAAACGATGATTTCATTTATTAAGGGAAAAAAGCTGTCCAAACCTACGTGGCCCTACGTGAAAAATTAATTGCGCCCTCCTGTTAAATCATGAACGAACTGCAATTAACCACATTATTTTAGAAAGCGGAGTTAAATTTCACTAGCCACACCCAGGCCTGATTACTGCCAGACCTGTTGAATCAAGAAATCACTTAAATAGAACCTGTCTGACAAAGTGAAGCATGCTTAAAGAGCAAC
>NW_015557179.1:2263035-2275068 GCF_001515605.1 Sinocyclocheilus anshuiensis | reverse complement strand
AGGAGTATAAAGTTGGTCTTCAGCATTTCATCCACACAAACCATACAATAAAACCCTATCTGAAACATCTGAAGAGTCGGTGATCAATTACAGTCTATAACCAACATCCAAAGTTAAGAGCCCTGTATCACAACAAGTTGTGAATCAATCAGAGCTGTTACAAGACCTATAGCGTGTGGCTGTACTGTATGTCTACATGTGACAAATATGCAAAAAATTAAAAAAACAGGAAGGGGGCAAAAAACTTTTCACAGCACTGTACGTCCAGTTTTGATCTGCATTAAATCTGTTTCAGGGTGTATCGTGTCACAATTTTTTTTTACTTTTTTAAAACATGTCCCAACTTTCTAACTCAAAACTAGGTAGGATCTCAAAAGCACTTTACCAAACACTCCACATATATCATTACTGTTATAAATAAATATAAATTAATAAATACATGTCAATAATGACCAAAAAAATAAATACAATTTTTTGCTGGTTCCCAGGAATATAAAGTTAGTCTTCAGCATCTCATCCACACAAACCATACAATAAAACCCCTGAAAGATCTGAAGAGTCAGTGATCAATTACAGTCTATAACCAACATCCAAAGTTAAGAGCCCTGTATCAGAGCAAGTTGTGAATCAATCAGAGCTGTTAACGTAAGGCCTATAGCGTGTGGCTGTACTGTATGTCTATGGAATGCTAATTGGGAGTAATGATAATGTCACTCTTCATGGCAGATTAGTGCAGTCTGAATGAGCATAACCCATCAGTCAGCACACAGCCTCTAAAGGTCATTTAATCACACACTAATACGAGTGCATTCATATGTCACGCTCGTCAGGAGTGCTCACCTGGGATTAGCACAGCTCTGCGCATGTGTGAGAGAGAAGAAAAATAAATGTGTGCAAGAAAGGGTTGAAGCTCTGCTGGGGGAAGGGGGCAAAAAACTTTTCACAGCACTGTACGTCCAGTTTTGATCTGCATTAAATCTGTTTCAGGGTGTATCGTGTCACAATTTTTTTTTACTTTTTTAAAACATGTCCCAACTTTCTAACTCAAAACTAGGTAGGATCTCAAAAGCACTTTACCAAACACTCCACATATATCAGTGTGTGTGTGTGTGCGTGTGTGTGTGTGTGTGTGTGTGTGTGGCTGTTGTAGTTTTTAGAGGGACAAGTGGCTGTGTAAGTGAGCCTTTGGTTTGAGTACCGGCCTGGGAAAAAGAAGAGTGGGAAAGGGAGAGTGGGAAAAGTGGGATCTGGATGTCTGTCAATACGGCCTTCCCCCCGAGCCCACCGACCTCAGGCCTGAGATTGAGGGGAATTAGCCCTCACCAAACAAATTCACGGGGTGTGTGTGTGTTTGGTGACAGTGAGACCTGAGCCCTTACGGCATACTGGGGGGTCTCACTGTATACCGTTAAGAGGGATCAACAGCAGGACAGGCCTGGTGCGTTTGACTGATAAAAATCAGATGTTGTGACTTGGTGAAAAAAGTTAAAATACTCTGTCGCTTCTGTGCCACTTTAAAAGAAGTGTTCGGTTTGATCATGTGGCAACCAAAATTGCAACATACATGAAGGAGAGCTGGTCACAACTTCAATGTGCTAATGTAGGACAGGTGAATGACTGAATTCTCTATGGCAGATGTAGGCAAGATTGGTCCTGAAGTGCCGCTGTCCTGCAGAGTTCAGCTCCAACTCTAATCAAACACACCTGAACAAGCTAATCAACCTATAGCGTGTGGCTGTACTGTATGTCTATGGAATGCTAATTGGGAGTAATGATAATGTCACTCTTCATGGCAGATTAGTGCAGTCTGAATGAGCATAACCCATCAGTCAGCACACAGCCTCTAAAGGTCATTTAATCACACACTAATACGAGTGCATTCATATGTCACGCTCGTCAGGAGTGCTCACCTGGGATTAGCACAGCTCTGCGCATGTGTGAGAGAGAAGAAAAATAAATGTGTGCAAGAAAGGGTTGAAGCTCTGCTGGGGAAAAAAAAAAAAAGACTACATTCTGTGTGTTACACAATAAACAGCCCGATTGCATGTAGGCTGGCATTGTGTTCTTTCAATTCATACAGTATTTGCCTAACCTGAAAGAATATTAAGCCAATAACATTTTTAAAAAAATAAACACACTGAGTTGCTTTAAAAAAATGCAATATTTACATCAAGTGCGTTGCTGCTAGTACTGTATGAAAGCATGACTTCATTTGCACTCTAGAAAATGTAAGCATGTGATTACTATGCCTTATCCTAGATGTAAAGAGAGACCCGGTTTAGCCATAGCAACCCTTCCTGAGCTTCCTGACGAGATGCTGGCATCATGGCTGATTAGGAACAATGGTGCATCTGGGGTGACAGGAGCTCTCACGATGTCTGGGATTTGTGTGTCTGCGTCTATTGCATTCCAATGGAAATCTATACGATTAACTTCCGGTAAAACTGCAAGTACAGCTATTTTATTGTCTAATTTATTTTTTTTATTTTTTATTTTTTTTACTTTTGTCATTTCTTTCAGTGTCACACATTTACTCATTTGACTAGTGACCAAAAATACTAATAGTGTAATAGTGTAGAATCTTAAGTCTTCTTTGGTTTTAAGTCATAACTTTGCTTTTGTTTAACATTTTTCTAAACCTTGAAACTATGTTTATTTCCAGGTTTAAAATAGATCTTTATTCCCAGATTCAATGTTCAATGTAGAAAAATTAAATGGACAAAATCTCTCTATCACAGAAATCCACTGATTCTGGAACCGTGCTATAATACGTTATGGGTTTGAGCACCTTTAACATTTGTAAAACCATCTTTCAGCTGTGCAAACCATACAGCTGCTTGACAACTGCCGTCATAGTATTTTTTAAAAATTAGAGACGGCTTGTATCTTGAACAGGGTACTGGTTTCACACTTTGGCGGCATTTGGCCATATTTCCCTAACAAGGAAGAGGACAGTCTGTGCTGATTACAACTGCTGCAAAACAAGCTCTCCTGCGTCAGTGAGAAAATACAGTCCACCCATTAGGAACAGTGACTCTGGTCAAGTTACATCAGGACTTCACCGCTGAGAAGTGCACTCAGTAAAGTAAAAATGTGTTGTTAACACTGACCAATAAGCTACTCTCTGGAGAGTTTATGATTAATGAGTTAAGGTGTAAAATAAATAAATAAAAACTAAACTGAAGACCATTTAAGGGGTTCAAAAATGCATTCTACCAAAAATCCTCACGTTCCAAACCAGATATGCTGCTTGTTACCTTCTTTTTTTCTGAATACTAATTAATAATTATCAATAATTTAATAATTTTGTCATTTTTGGAGCCTGACAGCCCCTGATCATCATTAATTTTCAATGTATGAAGCAGCTGCTAAAATGTTCTTTAGTGCTTCACAGATGAAGGAAATTCAGACAGGTTTGGAAGGGCAAAATAAAGACTGATTTTTTATTTTTAGGTGAGCTATTAGTTTCAAGTTACCAATATTTAGGCTAATATGCATTAATATTTATATACACTACTGTAAGTTTGGGGTCTGTAAAATGTTTTTGAGGGCCCCAATCAAACACACCTGAACAAGCTAATCAAGGTCTTCAGAATTACTAGGGCTACAGGCAGGTGAGGCTTTTTTTCAGGGTTGGAGCTAAACTTTGCAGGACATCGGCACTCCAGGACCGATGTTGCCTATCCCTGCTCTATGGGGACCAACACAAAATGTACTAAAGATCACTACATTCATGTGTCTGGCCAATAGATGGCAGTATTCTGTCTCTGTACAGTACTGTCACAGCATTGAGTTGAACAGTCACTCTCCAAAGACACTTTAGTAACCTCACGGGACTAGCAACTCACTTCTGTCCACTGTAGAGGACACTTGGGTTTTGTCAAGACTGCATGCATCTTACAGAAGACATCCTGGTCTTTTCAGAGAAACCAAAAGTTTAAGGGTTTGGACATGAAAACTTGATTTTTGCATTTTGTCTTGAAAATACACATTTGAGCAAACAATTACTGAATTTTTAAAGTTGAGGAGTATAAAAATAGTATAAAAACAAAGTAATAAAATTTCAATGTAATAGGAGATATTCTAAGTTACTACTCTTATTATTACAGTTTTGTTGTATTACAAGTTTTCTCCAAAACGCATTAATACAATATCGTATTAATTAATACAAAACTAAAAATAATTTATAATAATATATTAAATTGAGAACACACATTTTTCCATATATAAATAAAATTAGGAAGATATCATATAAACTAAAACAAAAGTTTCTGTAATGCATTTCATATCATAGTCCAGCATATATGTGCATACTTAGGTTCAGGTATATTTAGATATTAATGATTTCAGTGTTTAGGGAAATAATATTCATCATCATAGTCCCAATGTATTTAATTAAATAAAAAAAAAGATTTTCAAACTCTAAATAAATAAATATAATATGTATTATATATGTATCAACATATTATTAGTCCACACATCAATCATCATTATTATAAATGAATATAAGCATTTATTAATAGCTAATATGTATTAATATTTATATACACTACTGTAAGTTTGGGGTCTGTAAAATGTTTTTGAGGGACGTCTCTTATGCTCACCAAGGCTGCATTTATTTGATCAAAAATAGAGACACAGTAATAATGCAAAATATCACTGCAAATTAAAATAACTGAAACGTTTATTATTAATTCTGAAAATGGTTGTGCTGCTTAATATTCTTGTGAAAACCGTGATTCATTTTTTCAGGATTATTTGATGAATAGGAAGCTCAAAAGACCAGCATTTATTTGAAATATAAATCCTTTGTAACAAATATATTTAGTCACTTTTGATCAATTCAATGCATCCTTACTGAATAAAAGTTCATTCATTCATTAATTAAATAAATAATATCTTACTGACCCAAACTTTTGAACGGTAGTGTTCAGTATATTTTAAATGTGTTCATAATCATGCTTAAGTACATTTGATTTGTTATCTGGTATTCTGGATGAATAAACAACAAGCATCGTTTCATAGGCATAATAAAAACCTACCTATCAGGCCATATGACAAAAACTTGTTGACCGATGTGAGAGCAAGGCCTGTGATTGGTCCAGTTGTGTCTTCTGAGCGGACCACCTCCAGAAAAGGTCTAAGAAACACATTGGGTTCCACATCAGAAAGATCTGGAATGACAAAAGAGAAGTCTTTAGGTCAGAGGAGGGCAATTCAACCTACTGATATAAACACATGATGAATGAGATACTAGTCAGTTACTATTTTCAGCTAGGACAAATTATTCAATTGCTAAGAATAATTTTGTGACATACAGTATACATGAACAATGATTTATGAGAGGTGTGTCACGACTGAAATCACAAACCTGTGTGCATGCATATGCAAAAGATGCAACAGGACAGAAAGGTAGAGTCGGGGAACGGGGAAAGCGAGGGCTGTTTCTTATTCACCTTGGTAGATCTGGGTATCTTATTACAACTCTGTTTCCAAAAGCTCTTGTTTAAAGCAGCTGTGTAGGATGTAGGATTTAGCATTAATGAAAATGACTGAACTGGCTGGGGTGGGAGGACTCTGCTGCGAGCCCGCTGAAGCAACAGCTGCTGGGAAAAATAAAGCCTCTCTCTCATCATTAGAGATAAAACGATACCACTTTTTAGAAACAGAGTAAGAGTAGTACTTTTCTGGTCCTTCCCGCTATTGATACATGTATTTTTTTAGTAATGCTATAATTCTATTCAAGTAAAGTGAGACTCTCTCATCACAGACATGTTCAGGCTTTTAAGGAAATGTTTATTTGTACATCTCTCAATAATCACTGTGTTGCATTGCATTGCATTATATGTTTTGCCTTCCACAATAAAAACTACAGAGATTTGATCATAAACTAAGCATTTAAATAAGACAAATAAATGGGAGATAAAGCGTGACAACTGATATTTATATACATTTTATGTAAATAGTCTGCTAAACTGTTATGTCACTGATTTATATTATCAAAAATTTTATAATCTATCAAAATTATCTTGTTTTTTGACTATATAAATATCAGCAACTATAGCAAATTACAAAGTTTTGCTCAGATTGGGCTTCTGAACAAAACTGAAAACTGTGTTTTTTAATCGTTCTAGCCATAATAGCATGGTTTATCTAATACAAAAAAAACACCTACGCAAATTAGATTTTGTCTAAAGGTTCAATAAACTGTTGCATATTTAAAAAGAATGTTGATTTTTCTAATTATTATTTCTAATGCCAGGCTTTTCAGGGTAAAAAAACAGGTCCACATGAAAAAAGGACAAACTTTGTTTGCACTGATCACAAAGCGTTTTATGCAATGAATTACAGTGAGAATGAACCATCAACATTTATTAAAACAAATACTCAAAATACTAATAAAAATGCTAATACTAGTAAAAATACTTTTTTTTTTTTTTTTTTTTACAGTGAAACCAATAAACCTTTAAAACATTAACACCGTATTGAATCCAATACACATACTAGCAAAGTTATTGTTGTGCAGCCCTACTTGTCCTAAAAGATCATAAGACATGCTTATATTAAGGTCAAAAATTAGATACATTCTGCACAGTGTGTCCCATACAGTAATTTTTGAAGAGAACAGCAGAGACCAAGAAAATAAACGGCCAGTTGCACGATACAAATTTAGGCCTGGAGCACTGAGTTTATTGATGAGCTTTTATAAGAAATAAGCCGAGTCCACCACACATAAAGCCTTAATCTAACAGAGCCAACAAAACGCAGCTGCAGCCGAGGATGCAACATACTTCATTATCTCCGCCGAGCTCTTTATTTGTGGATGGGAACGCACCCCGGGCCAATCCACCCGGGCGCGAGGAACAGCCCCTCTGAGAACGCCGGCGAGAGGGGGCGAGGGTTACAAAACACAAACCAGGTAAAATAACAATGGAAAAATTAGTGGAGTCACGAAAACCTGCTGCGAGTGTTGAGCTGAGGCGCAGCTTGCCATAGCAATACTGGGCGGATTAGGGTTCCCCCGAACAGTTACTTTGACGCAAAAAAAACAACTCGTGACTTCAAAGCCCGACTCCAGCCTCAGCCAATTTTACAGAGTGCACAAGTATTAGCTTGTGATATCTAATACGCCTGTGGCTTGTTTGGAGATAAAATATAAAATCATTTGAAAATTTCCACACTTCGTCTTATCCATGGCCAGGTTGCTTCTAGACTCGCTTCCAAAAGCAAATCTTCTCTCGCACACTTTCTTTGGGGAACTTGACGTTTTCTTTGAATTCTCAAGGGGGAAAGCTCAGTAATGCTCCGTTCCTACAGTGAAAACTCTTTGTCGGTGCTGCAGTATCTGATAACAAGGGTCTCAAGTGCTTACCACTTAACCCGAGTTCACGAAAAAAAAAAAAAAAAATCGTGGATGGCAGAAGAATAACAAAAGTTACTTTGAAATCAAGTCGAAGAAACATTCGCGAAGCTTCGAAACCACAGGACAAAATAACTCCACTGATAACGCGTTTCATCAATCCCTGAAACTTTTAAAGGTGGGCTTAGACTATAATACTTTACAGTGGAAGAGGGAGTCTGGAGTGAAGTGGGGGCGATGAAGAGAGTGGGGTCTCAAATTAATCTGTCAATAGAGGCTAATAAAGTCTTCATCAGAGGCGATCACTCCGTAAGTGCCACCTAGTCTCTCAGAATGGAGAACTCAATTGTGTTGTATTGATCCGGCTGGCCATCGGCTGCCCGTCGCTCTGCCTCCCCCCACGTGCCACAATCTTCTTAAATAAAGGCTAAATATGACTCTGTACTTCAGCGCAATCTCTGGGACCATGAAGGGAAATAAAGAAATCGAGGTGGTGGACCATGATGGTGAGACAATCACACAGTAACCAGGGTGACCTCTGTGTGACATTGGCAAAAATAAAAAAGGGATTAAAGTCGGTCAGCCATCCATGTATGCTCCGGCAAAGGGTTTTGAGTGTCCTTTGAGAACAAGCTCAGAGAATTGAGCAACGGCATGGCACGGTTCCTAACAATCTCCCTTAAGATTCAATTGTGTCTGTACTAGGGCTGCACGATAAATCGCATGCGATATTTAATGCGCATCTTGTCAGAAAGCCGGTTCTGTAATCAGCGGTAAATCTCCATCACCTGTGTGCTTTCACATTGAGCAGCATTAACTACACAGAGCCGTTGTTCACTGACGAGCTGTGCAAAAAATCGCGCAAATATGAACGTGGTTTTGCGCAGCTCGTCGGTGAACAACGGCTCTGTGTAGTTAATGCTGTTCAATGTGAAAGCCCGCAGGTGATGGAGATTTACCTCTGATTACAGAACCGGCTTTACTGATAAGATGCGCGCTAAATATTAAATAGACTATATATCTCATTTTCATGATATTTACTGCTTCATTATGCACAAACACCCCATTTTCATTGTATTTCGAGTTTTCGGAAAACGTCAAGTTTTTCCCATCGCAATGGAAATTGTGCAACTGTCTGTTCTGTTGTGCTGGCTGTAGGTCTAAACTCTGATGAGTGGACGGAGTCTGGTTTAACAGCCGGCCTGTGCAGCAGAGTGTGACTGGTACCTCTGCAAATAGCCCCGGACCCTCGGGCCCCTGGGAGCATCTAGAGGAGATGAGGCCACCACACATTACACATGCACATCAATTGGCACTGGTGCAGAAAAAGCTTAAAACTAGGGATATACCGAAATTACGGCCGCCGAAAATTATCGGCAGAAAATGGCATTTTCAGTTTTTGGCCAAAAGAGAAAAGCGGTCGAAAATATGAGCCAAAAATATATGGCGCGCCACACTACCCGGCAGTGTTCAGCAGTCGCAGTTTTGGTTTTCGGCCAAGTGCATCCAGAATTTTCATTTTGGTGCATTCCAACTTAAAACAGAGCACAGTTTAAGCGGTTGAGGGTCTGAGTGATAAACAGCAGAGCAATGTCGAGAACAGCACTGAGAAAGCACATTAAAACAGTGATTCAAATGCATCCTGAGGAGCAAGGCTTTTAACGTCCCCTTAATAATGGTTTTGAATTCAATCAGAATTCAGGCTCAAAACATACATGTCATCATTCATGTTTTATTGAAGTCGGCATAAAAGGAAAATAAACATTCTCAGTACATGTTATAGATCTTATTGTGAACAATTCACTCGTGCATGTGTTTTCCAATGTTTTGACCCTGTAAATGAATCATAATGCCAATGACAGACTTCTCTCTGGAGACGTATGCAGGACTTCTCCAATAATTTAGCGTGCTTATAGTGTGCGTTTCAAGTTGACTCTTGTTCAGTCAGTGTTTCCTATATATGATGTGAACCTGTTTTTGACTGATGCCAAACTTATTATCGATCTATTACTTACATTTAGGTATTTGGGAGACGCTTTTATCCAAAGCAACTTACAAGGCATTGAAAGCATACATGAATAATATCTTGATATTGGATATTATTTTTACTTATTTAAATTATATTTATTTTTAATTGTATTATTTTTATTTATTGCTCATGTTAGTTTTTAAGCTATTATTAATCCATTCATCTCCAAATAAATTTAGTAAATATTAAAATCTTAATTTAATATAGTAAATTATTCAAAAATAGTTACTACCACCGGGTTATTTTAAATACAAGCCATTTTTGTAATTTAAAGCAAAAATAACTGTATTGTGACATTTGTACCATGATATAAAATGGCTCATAATGTAATAACGTTAACATTTTGGTCATACCTCTCACTCCTATACAATATACAGCATTAGTAGGTGATTATTTAGAGACTCTGAATATTCTTCTGCTCTCAAAGGAATGAAAAACAAAGCAGAAGAGATTCAAATCGACCCAAATGATCCAGTTTCCTAAACTGTTTGAGATTTCCCCCCTGTAGTAAATGTAACTAAAGCACCACTGACAAGTTAGAATTCCATAAGAGCCACGTTACACCACACAAACAAGAGGAGGCAATTTTCCAGCAGTCTTTATAGACTAGTGTGTGTGTGTGTGTGTAGGACACAGCTATTCAGAGCAGCAAATGATCAGGCTACAGCAGCAGTAATACAAACAGTGGCTGACTCTCAGTACTAGACTTGCTGGGCCTTTATGTTTGCTTAATTTAATCACAAAAGAATGAATAACTTAATTTGTCAGACTGCTGAGTCACATATTTTAGCCAATCATACGGGCCAAATGTCTTCTGTCAGAATGAAAACAGCTATGCTCTTTAATTTACAAGAGTATAAGATCTCTTCAACTGTTACTGAGGAGTACAAGAGTATACAGAAAAAAAACTGTTTGGAAATGTGGGTAACATTTCTATACTCTTTGAATAAAAGAATAAATGAATGTGCATCGAACCATCCTAATCCACTCACTCCACACAGACAAGAACCAATTGAGACTCAATTGAGACAGTTCACAAGCTCACAGTGAAAATGACCTCCAAACAAAACGACCCTCATCCCACAAGGGTGAGCAGGGGAGGTGGGGGGTGGAGCATCCCATGACCAAGCCAGCAGCCCAAAACCAAACACTGATGGTTATTGATCTGCTAGTGGAATTAGAGCCGGGTCTTTCCAGCAGGCTGCTCTAATGCTGCGGGAGATGGGACGAACTAACAAGGCCAACACGGCTAAGCAAACCCAGGGAGACTTCTCATCTCAGGCCCCAACCACAGCCTGATCCATCTGCAGGGAGGAGTTTGACGCATGTCAACGCGCCTCTCGCCCGTCTGCTCTTTTCTCTCCTGCCTCTTGAAGAAAATTGGCACTTGTCGAAGAGGGCAATTAGGTTGTAACAATGTTATGGAACTCCATATGGTCGTTCAGTACAACCCACAGTGGTGTTTTATAAATGCGTCGAACAATGCGCCCCACAACCTAAACAGGCAATTTGAAAGCCCCAGAGAAATTAAAACTTTTCAGAGAGCTTCTAAAGTAACTCATTGAAGATTTTTTTTTGCCCTCACAGTGCGATATCAAAGCTGTATTTTAGCATGAAGGGATGAAATTTATATTGCACAGGATGTCGAGGTACATCTGATTTTGCCATTTGGCCAAGAAAAAGGAAAAACAGATTTAAAATACATAAACTTAACCTCCCCAAAAAGCTTTGAAAAGTAAAAACTAACCAGAGCTCTTAAAAGCCAAACTCAAGTTGAATACTATCGTTCAAAGGTTTGGGGTTAGTAACTTTTTTTTTTTTTAAAGACTATCAAAAGTAATCAAAAGTCAACAATGAACATCAAAAATGGCAGTCAAGACATTTATAATGTTACAGAAAGATTTTAGTTGCAAATAATTGTTGTTCTTTTGAAATTTCTATTCAAAGAATCCTGAAAAAAAATGTAATCACAAAAATATTAAGTTGTTTCCACAAAATTATTAACCAGCAAAAACCGTTTTCTACATTGACAACAATAAAAAATGTTTTTCGAACACCAAATCAGCACATGGTACATTAAAGGGGTCATATGATGCGATTTCAAGTTTTCCTTTCTCTTTGGAGTGTTACAAGATGATTGTGCATAGATAAGATCCCTGAAGTTGCAAAGACTAAAGTCTCAAAACCAAAGAGATATTCTTTATAAAAGTTAAGACTCTGCCACGCCCCCCTAAAACGGCTCGTTCTAACACGCCCCCACATATCTACCTCACTATGTGGAAATATTTGTATAATGCCGCCCAAATGTGCACGCAAAGAAAGAAGGCGTGGTTTCAGTAACCGCAGTTAGTGTTGAAGCAGCCATGTCAGGGAGTTTTCTAGTGTGTTTCTAGGCAAAAGCAAAAGCACTTTATTTGGCCTTCCGAAAGTAGATGCATTTAGGAATCTTTAAGATTACTTACAACAGAACAGCAATACATTTTATGGACGACCGTTTCGTGAAACTAGGAGAGGAGGTAATCCTGACTTTGCTATGACAATCTGGCGCTTCTGAATAAGCTACTGTTTTGTTATTAGTTTAAGTATTTGCTAATGACTGTTCAAGTGCGGAGTTTTGCGCATCATGTGTGTGTGCGTGTGTGTG
>NW_015557179.1:2250505-2262802 GCF_001515605.1 Sinocyclocheilus anshuiensis | reverse complement strand
TGATCTGAACTAGGGTTGTTCCGATAGACGATAGTATCGTGTATCGACGATAGTCAGAGATATCGACGATAGCACATATCTTTGTCGATAGTAAAGACGATATTAGACTCATTCTCCTATAAATGCATCAAATTATTATTATTATTATTATTAGGGGGCACACCAAATACACAAAAAAATTATCTTTAAAAAAGCATCATATGACACCTTTAAGTAAAGTCTGTAAGAACAGGGCGCCAATGTACTGTTAATATATAAAGGAGTTTCCATATTAGGGTGCTTTCACACTAGCACTTTTGGTGCACACCCGGGTTCGATTGACATCAGAGTTCGGTTCGTTTGGATGATGTGAACTAGGGTTGTGCCGATAGACGATAGTATCGTGTATCGACGATAGTCAGAGATATCGACGATAGCAGATGTCTTTGTCGATAGTCAAGACGATATTTGGCTCATTCTCCTATTAATGTATTAAATTATAATAATAATAATTATTATTATTTTTATTAGGCTATTATAATTCGGCTATTATTATCAAATTGCCCCGCTATTTCACTTCAGCACCACATTTCACACTTGCGCAAATGAGGATTAGAGCCTGTAGCTGGTGAAGGAGTCTCCAACTAGAGACCTGCACTCCCGCAGGAGTACCACGAGACCCAACGCAACAGGGCGCGGCACGGGACAGCTCTTGATGGGCGAGTGTGGGTGCGGGTGCAAAGAGACTCTGTGTGTGCGGGATGCGGGAGAATAAAATGATTTGCGGGACTCCCGCAAAATAGAAATTATCTAAACATAAAATGTCTAAAACATATAAATTGTTATTTATGTGTTGCACAAAAGCGAAAAGAACAACTGATAACATTAAAATGATTAACGCGCAAGCTAGGCAGAGTTTCTATTTATAACACGTGTTTAAAGCGTTGCGCAATGTAGCCAATCACAGACTCCGCTGTTGATTTCTGGAACGCAAATGGCCAACCAGAGGTGATTAAGTTAGAATTCACTCACAGCAGTGCTGAAATTGCGTGCTCATGAATCATCTCATTTTAACACATGAAGTGTAGACATTGTGAAATATTCATTGTGCATATGTTCATTGTGTTATAACAGAGCTTTATGAGATCGCGATGAACTGAGATGTCAGCTTTTAGTGATAATAAAGGAAGCGCTGCTCGTATTCTGCCATGCCAAACCATGCACGCAGCAGCCCATGCTTGCTTTTCTGTTAAAAATAACAGTGGTTTGTGAATGTTGATGCTTAGCCTAAATAAATGTTTTATCAGGAGCATTTATGCTGGGATGTTGTGAGATGTTACAGAACCATTTAATGTAAATTTCTTTGATGTGCTGAAAAAAAAAATCTATATAGATTACTTTTATGCGGGTGGGAGCGGGACAAAACATGAACGTCGCGGGCGGGAGCGGGCCCAGATAAGATATTTTTCTGCGGGAGCGGGACAGAAAAATCCGTCCCGCGTAGGTCTCTATCTCCAACCACAAACACAGACGTACATCGTCTGCTGATATAAGGTATTTCATTGAATTTTAACAAGTAATCTGAACGGCCTATATATGTGCAATATTTTAACCGAGCCATCACTAACTGAGTTTAACGCCACAGTTATGTTAGAACCAGTGGTGTAGTCCTAAAGAAAAAAGTGGTTTACTATTACCCAGTAATATTACCCTATTACCCCCTATGGGTATACCGAGGGTATACGCGAATATTGATCCTTAGAAGTCGTAATACGCAAACATCCCGGGGAAAAAAGTAAGCATACGGCGTATACTTGCGTATGGCCCCGACTACACCACTGGTTAGAACGCATCCTTGTTTCTGTGGCGGTGCGTCGGGCTCAGTTAGTTTATCAGTATGTTTGAAAGTATATTATTTCGATTATTGGTATATATGAAATAGCCTATGATAAGTACAGAGAGTCTCTCTCTTGCCCCCACCCTCCCATGCACGCATGCATGCATGCACGCACGCACGCACGCACGATAATATCGTGTATCGCCAATCTCACGGGCTGGCGATATGACGATTTGAAAAATGACCATATCGCCCAACACTAATGTGAACGCTGTCTTCTGAACTTGGGTGTGCACCCGATAACCGTACCCGAGTCCGCTTAAAAAGAGCTGTATATCTAATTTCTGTTCGCCTTCAGCGTTCTTTAGAGCATTTGCAGTACATTTGTAAGACAGATGTAAGTGCCGTTATGTACCGAAGCTTTGTAAACAAAACGAACGGATCAAAAACGTAAATTATTTAAAAGTGCAGAGAGCAATGTTATGCATTTGCTGCCTTCTCCTGCTCCGTCGTTACTAAGCAACGGGATAAACAGCTGCAGTCTTGATGACGCAAACGAAGCGCGGTTCTGACCCAAATAAAATAATATGAACGCAGTTCAGCGGGGGTAGAGGGAGGGGGGAGCAATCAAACTCAGGTTCGGACCAGGAAAGCGAACCAAGTGTGAAAGCACCCTTAATTTTTTCACAGGTGTGAAGAAATCACATATTGTATTTTAGGTTGAAGGAAATGTTCATAAAATTAACAATAATGTCTTGGCAGAAAATGAACAGTAACTTTTTCATTTTTCTACAGATTTTTTTCTTCTTGTATTATTTCTGAAAGATCATTTGACACTGAAGACTGGAGTAATGGCTGCTAAATTGTAATAGTATTTCACAATATTACTGTTTTACTTTATTTTTGATCAAATAAATGCAGCCTTGGTGAGCATAAGAGGCTTTAAAAAAAAAAAAACTCACCAATCCCAAACCTTTGAAAAGTAGTTTACAAGCAAAAAGTTAAAAAGGACAGAAAAAAAGAAAGAGTGAAAGAGAGAGGGTAGACCATTATAAATAACATTAATTGTTCCAATGCATCAAGAGGA
Organism: Sinocyclocheilus anshuiensis; assembly: GCF_001515605.1. Lineage (NCBI taxonomy): Eukaryota > Metazoa > Chordata > Actinopteri > Cypriniformes > Cyprinidae > Sinocyclocheilus > Sinocyclocheilus anshuiensis. The sequence goes on along the minus strand of NW_015557179.1, from coordinate 2,259,899 downwards.
CTGTTCTTCAAGATCAAAGCTCTTAACATTAGGTAAGCTAATAAGACGGGGGTCTGGAGTGGTCTTACATTAAACTACTACTGACCAGGAGCAAAGAGCACGAGGAGGAGCGTGTTTTTTATGTGAAGAATGAGAAAGTGACAGCACAGCACTACCTTCACTGCACAAAGATAAACAACTGGCCTGTTTAGCTAGCCCTCACCCCTAATCCCAGCCTTTTCTGCTCTCTCCTCCACCTCATCACTCTCTCCTGCACTCGAGGGGCGGCCGGGGCTTTGTTTGCTCTATCTTGAGGCCGATATTAAAAAAAAAAAAAAAAAAGTGCAGAAGAGATTTTGAATGACAAAAGCAAACAAATAAACAGCAGAGCTGAGGGTGACCTTTGACCTAGGGGGCTTTGTTCAAATCACCCTCCAGTCATTCGGAGCAGATTCAAACGCTGTTAGTTTTGACAGAGGTGAAATGCTGTGAGAATGAACTCTACTTTGAAGAAGGAAAAAAAGACAAAAAGAGGGAAGAAGGGAAAGACAAAGAACTTAAAGGTGCTGTATGTGAAGCTAAGCATGTTGTTTTTTTAAGAATGACATCTAGACAAAACTACAGGTACCAATAAAACCATCAGAAGCTGTAGATATATCTTTTTTTAAGAAATTTATACTTTTATTCAGCAAGGATGCATTAAAGTGATCAAAAGCGACAAATAAATGCTGTTCTTAAGAACTTTCAAAGAATCCTGAAAAAAAAAAAAGAAAGTATCATGGTTTCCACAAAAAAAATTTAAATAATCTACACTGATAATAAGAAATGTTTCTTGAGCTTCAAATCAGCATATTAGAGAGATTTCTGAAGGATCACGTGACACTGAAGACTGGAGTAATGATGCTGAAAATTCAGGTTTACTATCACAGGAATAAATTACATGTTAAAATAATGAAATAGATAATAAAATAGATAATGAAACAATTTTCACAATATTGTACTGTATTTTGATCAAATAAATGCAGCATGAGTGAGCATACATTTCTTTCAAAAACATTTTAACAGTACTGTAAACATAAATATTTTCAGATTATGGTTAATAACTAATAATAATATTAAAAATTTAATTAATAATAAACTCATGTTCAGAAAAAATTGTGGCATTTTCAAAACTTGTCAAGTAAGTAGACTGTGGAAATCACATACCATTATTACATACTTTATTATATTGTACTATAACAACTTTTACAAAACATTTAATTTATAACCGCTTTAATCTATTCCTTGATGTAATCTTTCTTATTAATTGGTACAAAACAAGTTTTGTTTATTAAGAAATTATTGGGAAACAACAAGAAGGCCCCAGTCCAAACATGATGCATTCACAAACCATGACTTCATTAGTACACATTCCCTGCCTAGCCTGCACCTGTTATCCTGCAAATAAAATGTATTTTTTATGCTGCATACTTTGAACAGAAGCCACATTATTCCGGCTGACCACAGAGCGGAGTGGAGCCGGGCAGTGAAGAGCAGGCCGGAGCATACAGTAATGTGTTTCACAGCTTGCTGTCTACCCATGATGGATGGACTTGTGCTCCAAAATACTTTACGCTCAATCACCTTATAAATAACGGATGTTTTATCATGCTGAATTAAAACATTTGAGAGATGGCAAGCATACGGATTCCAGTTCCGCCGTGTGTGCTTGTGTGAGTGTGTCTCCACCGAGCGCTTCCTGAGGAATGTGTTGCTGAAGGTTACTTCCTGGGCTCCATAAGTCTGCGGTGGGAAGTCTTCAGGAAGCATCGCAGTAGCGTTCAGAGTTGATTTACTGCGTGACACGGTGGCGGAATGATGTGGCCATCATAATGTGGCAAGAGTTTCAATTCTGATACATCACTAATCATGCAAAGCTGCTACAAATTTTACAATAACACTTGCCTGATGTATCTAGACATGGAGATTCTTTTCTTCTGATGCAATTCAGTATATTAGAGTTCACATTTGGAATCATCCAAGTCTGTCAATCTTACTAGGAATATCCCTGTATAAAACAGAACTCCAAACAAAACAAATCCATATAAATATCGCTCTGTTTTGGTAAGAACATGAAACAATAAATCTAAAAATGAATCTTTTTTGCTCGACTCAAACTGCTTACACAATTTCCCAACTGTCACCAATGGCAACTATAGTTTTGACTAAAATAAAATAAAATTTTAGTCACAGTCTGGAGCATTATCAGACTACAGAAAAGGCTACGTGATCACTGTTAACACCATTTACAAACAAAACATTCTTTGTCCAATAATAATTTCAATCCACTCATGCTTGGTTCTCTAATTAAATTCAATCCTTATCCTTTCTATTTAGAAATGGAGTGCTCAGATGTCCCCCAGTGTGTCCTTCAGCCGGGGCGGCCCCAAATTAGCGCCTCTATTTAGAGGAAAAACAAACAGCCAATATGAGACCCGCTGTTTCCGTTGCCTCCTTTGAACATGTACCCTTGCAGATACTCTCCTGTGTGTCTTGAGTGAAGGTACGGGCATCCGCAGGGGGTTTGACTTGCGTACAGCGAGGGGTTAAGCCTGGGAGAGTGGTCAGCTCGGTACAATAAATCACCACACATGCTCTGGCTCGGAGCTCGTTACACAGCACTCCTGATGACTACTATCATCCACAACTGCATGGAAAGAATGAAGGAAAGAGAGCGGACTGAAAGAGGAAAGAAAAAGAACAAAGGAGCGAGAAAAGGAAAAATGCGAGGTGACGAGAGGGAGAAAGGGGGAAAAAAAACCTGGGCCTTATTTGTTTCACCTGCTGTGTTCCTTCAGTTCCACACTAATGGCATTCCCATGGGGTGTGAGAGCATATCCTGCAACCACGCATTGTAGATTTAGACAACAGGCCTCGGCTGCTGTGTTAGCAAGACACTGAGGCGCATACTAAAACAAGCCCTGCCTACAATAAGACCGCATTTAAGTCGGGTGAAAGGTATGCTTCTGTATTCAAAGAAAAAAATAAGTATTCAACAATTTGCCAAAATTTCATAATCATCATCTATACTACCTTTTAAAAGTTTGGGGTCTGTAAGAAATTTCATTGTTAATATGCTCACCAAGGCTGCATTATTTGACCATAAATATATAATAAAAATGTTAAATATTTTTACAAATTAAATTTAATATATTTTAAAATGTAATTTATTCCTGTGATGCAAAGCTGATTTTTCAGCATCATTACTCCAGTCTTCAGTGTCACATGATCTTTCAGAAATCATTCTAATATGCTGATTTGCTGCTCAAGAAACATTTCTCATTATCATAAATGTTGAAAACAGTTGTGCTGCTTAATACTTTTTGTGGAAACCGTGATTCTTTTTTTTTTTGTTGAATTTTTTGAATTTTTGATGAACATAAAATTCAGATTTATTTGAAACAATTTTTTTTTACATTTCTTAATTTCTCAATTTATTTCAGGAAAAAGAATGTTAAAAAGAAAATGAATGAAGAAAAAATAATGAAAAATAAATTCTTACTGACCCCAAACCTTTGACCAGTAGTGTAGTTCGGTTGTTTTTTTAAGTGCTCACATTAGTTTTAACTGTATAAATAAAAACATAAACCCATCAACTCCGGCCATTTGCCCAAGCAATGTCAAATCGAGTGCCTCAGCATACAGTATAGTATCAAAATATAGTATAGCATATAGTATCAAAAGTCATTGATAGCAATTCACACCAACTAAACTAACTCCAACATCAATATGAGTGTTTAAATACATTATGAACAAAAACTGCAACAATGCTGAAGAGATAGACATTGTCTTGACTTTCTTGATCAGATGGTAGAGTGGAGTTGTCAGTGTGAGTTATCTACTGGAGCGTGACACTGGCCGGTGTCCAGCAGAGCTCTTCACTGCAGAGGAGTACAGCTGATTAATCTCAAAGGTGCCGAGCTCTCTCTCGGCCACCTCACTTTAAGAGAAGCCAGCTGTGTTGCTGCTACTGCAGCCTGACCTGATACTACCATAAGCCAGAGCGCAAGGGATTCATAGCCACTTGACCCAAAATAAAAAATTCTGTCCTTCCTCACACATCTTTTCTTATTTCCTTGTTTCAAACTTTTCTTTGACTTCCTTTAATATGCAGAGCAAAATGTGATTTTGATTCGAAAAATCTTCACAAAAGGTCTTTCACAGAGCAAAAGTTCATAGTGACTATAGCTATAATGCGAGCAGGAACATTTTACCTTACTGTGAAACAGCAAATCGAGAACTGCTGTGAACACTTCAAGCACAAGTTGTGAACCCAATCTGACTCACTGAAAAGAGGCCAATAATATAGAGCACTTATCATTCTTTTGGTGTCTTTAGTCAATTTCAGTCACTATAAAGTGTTTCTGGATGGAAAAGAGCTGCATGAAGGTTCGTCAAAAATTCTCCACTGAAAAATAACAGTTTGAACAATATGAAGGGGGGGTAAATAATGACCGAACCATCATTTTTTGGGTGAACTATTCTTATCAGCATGAAGTCATCTAAAGTAACATGGACACTTACTTTCCAGTGAAGGCTTCTCTGTCCATTCACACTCCAGTTTAACACGAGCTCTTCATTTACATTTACAATTCAGCAAAGCCTTAATCAGTATTAAGTGTCAGAGCGGCCTGTATTTATACGTGATGCTGTGTTTCCAGCCTCCCAAGCATTGACAGCAAATCCTGTGTGTGTGTTTTATAAAGCACGGTGGTTCGATGGGCTGGATTAGGCTCAAGTCACCTAATGACTATATTATGAGCCCGTGCATTAAGGAGGATTAATCTTAATCTGAGCTGTTTCAGTTTGCTGTGTGTGTGAGAGAGCGAGTGAGAGGGCAGAGGGCCTAGTGAGGAACAGCCCAAACACGGCAGAGCCGCATTAACGAAGAGATCTAGAGGTCTAAACTGATCAGTCCTGTGTGGCCTGACTCCTTGACTCCCAAGACAATGACTATGTTTATATATTAGGGGCCTGTGTTGATTAGTTGTGGATCAGAAGACTATAGTTGCGCTTTTTCTATTCATGACGACTGCGAAAGAACATTCTACTATCCATGAACTGTGTGTAACCTGCAACAGCTAAAAAACTATTTGGAATTCTGTGAAAATTTGGGGGGAAAAAGTGAACCGGAGCACTTCACATAGTGTGTTAATATAAGAGCTAAAAATATTGTGAACAGTGCTATGCTGCTTTTAAGCTTCCAGTCAGAACTGAGTAAGATGGAAAGCCATGAAATAATGCATTAAACAGATAACACATCTTTGTAGTTGACTTTGCTGGTTGCCCACTACAACAAACATCAAAAGCAGCATATCTGATTCATAAACATTTGAGAGGCAGTTTTCAAACCGAACCAAAAACACACAAAAAAAAATAATGAAACTAATAAAAAAAATAAAGATAAAACAAAAGTGGGCAACAAAGACTGATGTTAAAAGAAACGCCATTTGAAACAATATTTTCTATATCTTTATAATGTGGATTTTAAAAAGTTATGTTTTAAAAAAAATCTGAAAAAAAAAAACAAACAAAAAAAAGTTAACAAAATGTAATGACTATCATTAAAAAATGGTACTGCCTACACAGCATTGAAACTGTAATACTGGAAAAACAAAAGCAAATTTGTCAAGAACAATCAGAGTGTAATCATCCACCAAGACCAAAGGAACTGAACGTCTGTTAGTGCCAGTATCTCTCTCCATGGTAACAGCTGGTGACTTTGAACAACACAGGCTCGGGGACCACATTTCTGTGCAGTGATACCACAGGGTCTCCACAGTGGGCAAACATTAAAGCCTAGCGGGTGTACTCCCAGTGGGATATTGAAATGCTATGCTGAGAGTGGCGGGCAATGCCCTGCGCAGCTTAGCAGACCAAGGCGACAACTGTCATAAATTACTCCCCTGTGGGTCAGCATGTCTGCAGTACTGTAAGCAGTCCGGCATGGAAAGAGGGGTGAGAGACCGCACTGTGCTTTCCACAGGCCGAGACTGGCATCAGTTATGACCTGTTCAACTACCGTAGCTCTCAAAACGGCACGCACCGAGACGCACACACACAAAGCTGGAAGAGCCGTTCCGGGGAAGAAAAATTACGGAAGGACTTGAAGACTCGTGCACGGCCTCTACTCCCTCTTAGTTTCCATTCATGGGCTGAGAGTTTGAAGAGCAAAAGCAAAAGTACTCGAGCCAAATTCCCATCCCATCTCAACCTTTTCTAGTGATGTCTAAAGTGCACTTCCCTGGGGCTTGCTGTTTGTCATAAAACATCTCTCAGCACATAATTTACCCCAAACCGGAGAAGCAAAAAAGAAATACAAACACAATTTACAGAAGTGGTGGTGGACCAGAATACTGCAGCCGTTTGCCAGCAGTGCGGTCATTTTAAACCGTGCAGCGTTAAGTGGCTCTTCCACCATACTGTGTGGTAATGTGGGACAGCTGAGCACATGGGCCCCTGGCCAGGGAGTGCATTATCTTTATGAATTCATGACAAAATTCTTCCTAGATAGCAACAGCAAGATAGGTGTTTGTAAACATTCAAGCTCCGTTTTCACATGAGAACATTTTGAACAAATGGAAAGCAAGAAGAGACGTCCACACACTACGCAAGCAATCGGTCATGCACTCCTAGTCGCAAGCCAACTCTGGCAATCAGCTTGCTTTGCAAAATCACTAAGTTCACTAACATACAATGTTTTTTTTTATTTGTTATTGACTGACACATATTGGGGAAAAAACAATCTGAAACACACAGGGTTCCCAAATTTTTTGAACAGTAAATTTCCATGACCTTTCCAGTCATTTGTGAATACTGGATAAGAATTTTTCCAAATTCTTAAAGGGGTCATATGATGCTGCTAAAAAGAACATTCTCCATCTCGGCCCGTTCGTTCTGCACACGCAAGGCTGCACCTATCCAATCCGACTGGCATCACTGCCATGGAATGCTGAAGTCCACATTTTTCCCATTCAGCAAGGAAAAACAGCCTTTCAAAACCAATCAGCTAGAAATGTTGCTTTGTTTTTATTTTCAACTGAACTTCCTGGAACCTATTATGAAGCTGTCAGGGATGTATATTTAGCTATGGCAACAGTGGGCCTCCTCGCCCACTTGCGCCAATGGTCATGTCACCTCTGATAAACAGAAAAACAATTGGCTATCCCCTTTGTCACCTTAAAAGAAAATGGCCAAAAGAGTGTTGGCAACGAGATGGCTAATCATAGGCAGAAGAGACCTGATGAATACTATGGGACTTTTACAGTGGTTGATCGGTTTCTTGTGATTTTTCATTGAAATAAGACAAACTATTCATTAATATTATCCTAACATTTAGATCAAACTTTCTGAGGGTCCTTCCACAATCAAATAACATCTCTAGTGATCCCTCTTGCCCTATAATGATGGCCTTCCTTCACCAAGATCTGGTGCGACCTAACTGATTAAAACAAATTAACTGAATGGAGTCTGAAATTAGATTCCTTTGTTAATCAATGAGATTAAATGACAATTAAGAGATTCCAACCAAAAGTTTCAACCAAATGTCACTGAAAAATTTACAGGATGACAGAACCTTAAAGATTGAGTAATGTTGTTGGTTTTTTCTACACTGCTCAGTGCACATAAATACACCCAACACTGCAAAAAGAAGAGTGTTGTTTATTGGCTTGCTATATTGAGAGTAGACCCATATATCTGTGCTGTTGAGTTTGGAATCTGTGCATTGAGCCCAGGATTAGCTCAACCTAAACTTGACTAAACGGTAACAAGGCAGCCGACTGGTTCACAAGTTCAGCCCCCTGTGCCCTCCCTCAGCCCTCTTTAAAGAAAAAAAAAAAAAAACACAAAAACAAGACACAGCGACTCAGTGCATGTTCCCAGGTCATAAATTCAGGGTCAATATTTCATCACGCAGGACCACTGCCAGTTTAGCAGGAATTTTTTACAGTTTAAAACCAACACGGGCTTATGTGCATAACTGGGATGACTGAAGACTGACCTGTACATACTGGAGCAGCTCAACGGGGGGCAAGATGTGACAGAACAGCCATGTCAGTCAAAACACAATCACCAAGACGGACTGGTGCTAAACATACTATCAAGCATTTCCATGTGTGCATTTGGTAGATGTGGTTTCCTAAGCAACTTCAAGATGCACATTTGACCTTTATAAATGTGCTGGGATCGCACCCATGACTTCAGACATGCTCTTCCAGTTGAGCTAGTTAAGTTTAAGCTCAATATTGTCAATGTCATGTTATTCTGTTTCATGCCATTAACACATTTAAAATGAATTCATAAACGGTGCTAAATACTAGGGCTGCCACTAACGACTATTTTTATTTTTATTAATCTATCGACTATATTTGTCGATTAATCGATTAATCTAAACTATTAATTCCCCACACAAAAAAAAATCACCAATTTTACTTTTGGTGATTTTTTATTAATCAATATTTTATTAAACTATATTTTATTAAACCAAATGAAATCCACATTTCTATGAAATCCTCTTTTTAAAGCAAAAGTAAAGTGCAACAGAGTGCAAGAAGCAAGTGTCCATCGCATAGTCCAAATGACTGAAATCAAAGTTCAGTATTATAGTGTAAGAATGACAACATATCCACGTGTTCTGGTCTACTAATAATAAAATTATAATCAAAAAATACTTTTTAAAGGAGTATTTACCAGAAATGTTATTTACCAGAATTTATTTAGGAGAAAAATGTAAATGTGCAGTATTTCTGAAAAAAAATAAAAACTTTTTTTTTTTATTTTTATAAAATCAATTAATTGGAGATGCTTTTGATTATTAAAATTGAATGGAACCATTAAAATGGCATCTAGAAAATAATGGAAAACAGAATTTGGTAAAGATAAAACTGTAAAACTCAATTAATTAGACAAGCTTTTTGATTAATAATTTAATTTAACCATTAAAACAGAGTATAGAAAAATGAAAATGGAAAAAAACTGAATTTGGAAATAAAACGGATTTCATAGAGCCCTATAATTATAATAAATTTTTTTGTGGTAATAAAAATAGATGTAAGTGAACAATAGCCTTTAAAATGACTTAAAATACATATATAATAGCAATGAGGCAATAATAATTAGTTCAAATAAAGTATCAAAAGCAAGAAATCATATGGTTTTATTGAACAAAACTGTTAAAATACATAATGTATTATAAACAATAGAGCTAATGTACATTACGCATTACAACAAAGGCCTGCAGAGGGCGCCAACAGCCTGATGATTATTTTTACACATTGCTGTGCGATCTAATAATTGTCTATTATTTATCAAGCACCATTTAATTCAAATGTCCACTTAATCTTTAATATTTGGCCATTTCTTTAGGACAGAAATG
>NW_015557179.1:2242751-2249545 GCF_001515605.1 Sinocyclocheilus anshuiensis | reverse complement strand
GTGATTTCAAATTATGCTGCGCTTTATGCATTTGCCCACTGTCATATTCATGTAATTTTCACTGTGTGCTTTATGTAAAATGAGTGTTACCTTGGCTTTATTTGAAAAAATATGATTCCCAATGCACACAAACTTCCCAGAATACTGAATGCGCTGTTGGTTACAGTGTTTACTTCCTTTTTAATTATATTTTTATTAAATATTTATTTATTTGTGAAAAATACTTTGTCATCTAAAGTATGTTTATTTTACAAATTTATTTTTTAATCCATTTTCAAATGATTTCAAATTTCTTAAATATTAATTAAAATAAATACAATTATTTCGGCCATCGGCCTCCCTGCTTTCCAAGATATCGGCATCGGCTGTCAAAAAAACAATATAGGTCGACCACTAGTTATAATAAACCCAAACTCACAACAACATGCAGAGACGGAGTTTGAGACGCTCCACACATTTAAATGATAACAGTTTCTGTGGAACTACTGTGAACGGAGCCGCTGTGTGACGCATGTACTTAACCTACACGCATGTAAATAATTAAAGTGCATATACTGTATTAGAACTGCATCACATATAATTATTTAGCTAATAAAATCTTAGCATTTGTGAATTCACAATTATGCTTAATTATGATTTTTTAATGGGTTTAATATATCATGCAGCCTTGGGAAACAGTCTAATAATGTGTTTTATGGATTCTCGTCTGTGAAATGCGCCACTTCCGGTATTTTCCCGGTTAGTCGACGCGAGCAAAATGAAGTAGAGGATTTTTAAGAATCGAATAGTTGAATAAAATCGACGAATCGCGACAGCCCTACTAAATACGAAATGAAAAGTCAGTTCAGTGTTAATCAAACTATTCATTTTAAAGTTTTAATTCAAGCTCAGTTCAACATTTTCTTTCTATGATCACTCAAAAACCATTTAATATTTTTAATATTAGACCAGCCATTTGTAATAATAAAAAAAATGTTTTGGTAAAAATAGTATGGAGATAAATATTGCCGTTTCTTACTGCTTATCGTTATATTAGAGTATGAATGACCATAAATATCATCAATGCTTGTGCTCATTTAATGATAAGTGTGGAATATTTTACTATCTATACTAGATGTTAACAGTTTTAATTCATGCATTTAGCATTATGAATCCTGCTTGGCATCAATGACTGTTATTATATGCTATTACGTAACGTGTTAGATTAGTATTATGTGATAGTGTCATTTTAGAGCTAAAAACCATTTGATTTAAAAATTAAATAATTAATAGAATGTGTACACAATGATCATTATTTGATTGAAATATAATACAATAACAATTAACATTATTATGATATATATATATATGATATATGATATCACTAAGACTACTGAACTGTAAAATATTTCAGAATCATTTCAATATAATAATAATAATACTAATAATAATAATAATATTTTATATACAACACTACAATTACAATATTAAACCAGAGAGCTTTTATTTTGGAGAATTATTACTATTACTGAAATACTACTACTACTACTACTACTAATAATAATAATAATAATAATAATATTACATATTCATATACACATACAAATCTTGATATTCTCACCCTGTATTTCTATATTTGTAGTTACATCACTCAGCCCTATTTACAGCGTTATGTCCAGATCTTCAAATGCTGTTAAGTCATTGTCTATGAGTGGAAGACTAAGTTGCAAAGCCTGGATAGCACCATGCAAGGCAGTAAAAAAAAGCATGAGCACGTGGGGAGGGATGTTGGCACGCCAGAGTACCAGCAGGTCTATTTTGCTTTCAGAGCATTCATCACCTCCTTGTTGTCCTGGGTTGTTAGCATGTGCACCGGTCAGCTGGGGGGGCTGTGCCCGAGTCACAGTCTCCTGTCCCTGTCAGCATGACGGCTTTTGTCAAAATTTGTAATCGGGGGCACTGATCTGATTCTATTTAAGAAGGGCTCGTCAACAGGTTTAAAAGAATGGCCGCACATGTCACCTCTTTCGATTGAATATTTATGCAGTCACCCCCCTCAAACGAATGGCTGGCAGTTGTTTAATCATCTGAGAGTGTCTGTTTCTCCCCCGATGGCGACAAGAAAGTTCTGACCCGTGACACCTTTATGACGAGCTCTGCTCTAAACTCAGCTGCTGGCCTAAAATAGGAACTGTTTTTAATGCCAGGCCGCTTGAATGTTATTGACTTTCCAGTGTTCTGTTCTTTGCCGCCAGCGGGCATAAGGCCTTTAATCGTACGGTTGAGCTTTGTCACAGCATTTCAATGAAGAGTAATTTAGAGTGATGGGTGTCACTGGACAACTTCCAAGGACAGTGATTAATGAAGTGCTGGTAACACACGGGCTGATCAAACACGGACATGGAATTATTCCTTACATCTGTCATACATTTTACGATAGTACTCGTCATTTCCATTAGTCGAAGAGAGTAAGATGATGGTTCAAGGAATGAGTGACAGCCACAGCTTGACAGTGGAGACCCAGAGGCTCAAAACTTCAGCACAGAAGGCTACAAACGTGTGGTATTTATCTAAATAAGCTCAACGACATTTCTGTAACCGGAGTAGAATTATTTTTCCCATTCATTTTCTCTGTAAGTATTTTTTTTTATATGCTTCTATGAAGACTTCTCAGCTTTGAACCCAACCAACCAGTGCAAAGAAGAATCACAACATTACAACTTTTGATTCCAAACCAACCATTGGCCTATTCACAACATATACTGCAGCAACAAAAATAAATAAATAAATACTGAAATATACTAAATATGTTTTAAATATATTTCCATAGACCCCATTCTTACTGTGCCTTCACCAACCCCACATGCCCTAAATACTTTATGCGTACAAACACAGGACTCAATCTTGAACCCGTGATAGTTGTCATGTTGATAACCACAGCTATGTTTTGGTGTCTCATGGCTGTAAATAAGACACATGGTTGCCAAGAGTATATCTCGTTTGGGTGTTAGCTATTTTTGATGAAAGACACATTAGCAACCGGAGACATTAAGATTCAGCAATTTTTAGTAAACTCCCATGTTGTTTATACTCGTTAAGCTGCTGCTCTCCAGTCCTCAAACTTTTTGACACCTAGTGTATTGTCAACATTTCAAAGTGCCATGGCTTCTCCAGTTTTTCATGACTTACAAGACAAGGATTAAGAAATATATATATATATTTTTAAATATTTACTTAAAGGGGTCATATGATGCTGCTAAAAAGAACATTCTTTTGTGTATTTGGTGTAATGAAATGTGTTTATGTGGTTTAAAGTTAAAAAAACACATTATTTTCCACATACTATACATTATTGTTTCTCCTCTATGCCCCGCCTTTTTTCGTCCACGGTGAAAGCCGATCCGGCAATCCACAGCACTAAGTTGATGTATTCCCTCAGCGACCAGCACGGATCAGCTCTAGGCATGACGAAGCGGATATCGTCCTCTTTTGGAAGACCAAACAAAGTAGTTTCGCTTTCACAACGAAGCACACAGCGTCTTCAGGACATGGCGGAAAGCGGCAACAATACTACAGGGAGAATAAAAATTACGCCTTCTTTCTTTGCGTGAACATTTGGGCGGCGTTATGCAAATCTTCCCACATAGTGAGGTAGATATGTGGGGGCGTGTTAGAACGAGCCGTTTTAGGTAGGTGTGGCTAACTCAACTTTTATAAAGAATATCTCTTTGGATTTGAGACTTTAGTCTTTGCAACTTTACAGATCTTTATGCACCAAGAGCTTGTAACACTCCAAAGAGAAAGGAAAAACTGAAATCGCATCATATGACCCCTTTAAAAATATTTACAATTTTGGCATAACTAAAAAAAATTCATTATAAAAATGTCAATGGAGTTATAAGATTTTATTAAGTTACATGACTTTCCCAGGTATAGAAATCAAACTTTTAAAATGAAGCTTTTTCATACATCCAGGTTTTTCAAAACTGGAAATCCTGGTTCTTCAAAGAGGGAAAAAAACCCTTGTTGAAGGAGTGATTTAAAATAAGAAATACCTTGATTTTTAATTGTTTTGGCTATTTTATGCTTGTTTTGTTTTGTTATAAATCAATAATTTTAAGTCATATTGAGGCCCCCTTGGAAAATTGCTGAGGCCTCCAAGAGGACCCCTGTCCCCTGGTTGAGAACCAGTGCTCTAGACCACAATGTACAGGTTACCATTGGCTGGTAAAAGCAACTACAAGACAGCAAGATAATTATCTGAACAGTGAGACATGCATGTCAGAAAAGCTGAAGCTGGAATCACTGTATGTTCTGAACAGTTCTGTAAAGGGTTGCCAGGTCTGCATAACAAACCAGCCCAGTCACGGCCAAAACTAAATTAATATTACCGTTACTTATTTTAATTATCATTAAAACTGTATACGATTACTGTGATTTGAACAACTCAGGATAAATAAATACTGTCCAGCATAAAGCAAAGTTTTAAGTAACAGTCTCACATGCACACAGTAGGCAGAGTAGTTTCGTTTTGTGTGAAAACATGGCGGAAAGCAGGGAGGTTTTAAAAAGAGTGCAAAGGGAGTTATACAAATGAATATATGAATGAATTAACCTCTGAAGGTTCTGACTGTCTTCAGAAAAGATTCGAGTGCATTTTGTTTTCATCTTCGCTCCATGTAATACCTAATAAAGTAGTGTTCTTACGCTGCCTTCACGTGCAATTGGAAATTTCCCATTTCCCACTTAATTAAGTCGTGATTACAAGCTCGTCACATTCAAGGGCTTTTTTGTCAGAAAGAATAAAATGTAGCATCCGATTGTTTATATATTTGTCAACCATGCACCGTGCTAGATAGTCAGCTTGCAGACGATTCTGGAATTTCAGTCAAATACATGCTTATTTCACTGTTTACACCAAGATAATTATGGTCACTATAGTCGTGATAAGAAATTCTCATATCATTTCATCTCCATATGAAAGTAGCCCAATTCTACAGGAAAATCACGGACTTGGCAATAGTGTTAATTTTGTCAGCTATTTTTTAATTTAGTCTTAGTCTTATCCCTGTGTCAAATGTAACTTTTAGTTTTTATCACATTTATTCAACTTGTCCTGTTTTACTTTTAGTCAAGTTTTAGTCAACTAAATGTCTGAGAATTTTAGTCTAGTTTTAGTCAGTGGAAACTTACACATTTTCGTCATATTTTCGTCTTACTGTATAATGGTTAAAAATATGAAAAAAATATATTTTGCTCAATTTTAATTGAAATTATTGTTGTAATTTGGGAAATTTATTTTTACATCTCATCAGAAGTTGCTTTTTCACCAATAAGCACAAATCAATAGAATATCAACTCATATGCATGGTTTATTCTACCTCATCTAAAGTTAGTATACAGATTTATAACAGGATATCAATTAGAGGCTAAATAAACACCAAAGACTTTGAAAACTGCTGAAACAAAAACCTACTCTCAAATATTATAACAGAGAAATTCCTAATAGTAATTCCAATAATTCCAAATTGCATTAATGTTTCTCTTTTAAAACAACGGCAAAAAGACTTATTGCTGCACAGAGGTTGCGTAAGTAACATTACAATCAGCAACCACTATCGCAAACAATACAGCCGAGATCCATGACAGAACACAGACTGGCTGAATGACACTTTCATTTAAGCATAATACCTCAAATGAAGATCACTGAAGAAGCTTACTTGTACAGTACTGTATGTCGGTGTTTCGGATCACGGCGCCTCCGCAGAGAGAGCCATGTGAATGGTTGCCAGACTGCATAATGCAAACAGCCGGGCAGACCCGGCAGAGTACATATCCGTTTAACAGAAAAGCTCTGATTGGGGGATTTGATCTCTTGATATCTGGCAACCGCAAACATGAACGCTTGCATAATAGAGTCTTGTACAGCAGTCTGAAATGTTTTGGCTCTACCTTTTTCAACTAAAATAAAAATAAAAAGTTTGTGTTCTTTTAACTACATTTTAGTCTCATCTTTTTTCGTCAACGATATTGCATGTTCATTTAGTCTCAGTTATCGTTTAATGACCTAATAATCGTTTCGTCATCGTCTCATTTTCATCAGGGGAAAAAACCTCGTTGACGAACATTTTTCGTCATAGTTTTCGTTAACGAAATGAACACTACTTAGCAACACTGGTTCTGTTCATAATGTGATTTTTCAAGTCTAAATCTGAGTGAAGAATGTGGTTGTCACTTCTGTAAATAACCACACTATACAGTACTTTTACAGAATGCGATTACAGACTCAAAAGAGGAATGACAGACACATTTAGCCGCAGTTTGTATGTGGGCAAAGAGTGTTTGATCAGTTACACATGATTACAATAACAAATGATTTCTCTGTATCCTCTGCCTGCACTTTAATCTTTATCCAAATACAGCTTTGGCTTCATGATACAATGACAAATTCTTCTAAAAAAAAATTGTTGAATAAAGGAGGAAGAATGAAACAGAAATTCACTCAACAGTGTATTAAATAAAATAAACTATGCAACATACTATAGGACGTATAGAAGAACACAAGGCCTAGACAAAGTGCAGAAAATAACAGCGACTCAAAACACTGTCAACATTTGCTATGAAACTCACATGCCCATAAAACCAAGGCTTTTGTGTGCATGCTATATGGGTGACAATGAAGGAGTGTTTGTCCTAGCATTGACAAAGTGAGAGTGGTTTGAATTTTATTCGCCAATAAGCCTGTCAATCTGTGTGTCTGTGAGTGTGTGTGTGTGTGTGTGTGTGTGTGTGTGTGTGTGTGTGTGTGTAGAGCA
>NW_015557179.1:2238714-2242385 GCF_001515605.1 Sinocyclocheilus anshuiensis | reverse complement strand
TATCCGTTTAACAGAAAAGCTCTGATTGGGGGATTTGATCTCTTGATATCTGGCAACCGCAAACATGAACGCTTGCATAATAGAGTCTTGTACAGCAGTCTGAAATGTTTTGGCTCTACCTTTTTCAACTAAAATAAAAATAAAAAGTTTGTGTTCTTTTAACTACATTTTAGTCTCATCTTTTTTCGTCAACGATATTGCATGTTCATTTAGTCTCAGTTATCGTTTAATGACCTAATAATCGTTTCGTCATCGTCTCATTTTCATCAGGGGAAAAAACCTCGTTGACGAACATTTTTCGTCATAGTTTTCGTTAACGAAATGAACACTACTTAGCAACACTGGTTCTGTTCATAATGTGATTTTTCAAGTCTAAATCTGAGTGAAGAATGTGGTTGTCACTTCTGTAAATAACCACACTATACAGTACTTTTACAGAATGCGATTACAGACTCAAAAGAGGAATGACAGACACATTTAGCCGCAGTTTGTATGTGGGCAAAGAGTGTTTGATCAGTTACACATGATTACAATAACAAATGATTTCTCTGTATCCTCTGCCTGCACTTTAATCTTTATCCAAATACAGCTTTGGCTTCATGATACAATGACAAATTCTTCTAAAAAAAAATTGTTGAATAAAGGAGGAAGAATGAAACAGAAATTCACTCAACAGTGTATTAAATAAAATAAACTATGCAACATACTATAGGACGTATAGAAGAACACAAGGCCTAGACAAAGTGCAGAAAATAACAGCGACTCAAAACACTGTCAACATTTGCTATGAAACTCACATGCCCATAAAACCAAGGCTTTTGTGTGCATGCTATATGGGTGACAATGAAGGAGTGTTTGTCCTAGCATTGACAAAGTGAGAGTGGTTTGAATTTTATTCGCCAATAAGCCTGTCAATCTGTGTGTCTGTGAGTGTGTGTGTGTGTGTGTGTGTGTGTGTGTGTGTGTGTGTGTGTGTAGAGCAAGGAGCGAAACAAGACAGTTGGACTTGAATGCACACACACACACCGATGCCTATTTAATTAGAAATGTGTATTAGAATGTTTGTGGTCACAGGGTCCTTATGGGGCATGAAATAACAAGCAGCTGTGTTCAGGGTGTGTGTGCGTGTGTGTGGAGAGGTTTATTAGCTCAGTCCATAAAGGCAGTCTGGGATTCGCACAGGGACGCCCTAGGCTTAAGATCTGAACGCCACACAAGCAAGGCGCTGCCTCTGAAATACTAATATTGGCCCTTATTTCTGCAAACCCCCCATCCCAGACCATTCCCCCTCTACCAGGGCTTAGGCTACTGCTGGTCTGCTGTGCGCTTTGATTTCTCCAGCCTGACAAAAAGAGAAGCCTCTCAACATCATAAGACTCTACACTGTCAATAAAATCTGAGTAACCTCTACTCTTGCTCTAACATTACACTCCTCAATGAAATCAAGACACTGGTTAAATCGCACACCTTTCCTCTTTTAGCATTACTGTCCATTTTGGTTGGCTTTACACTGACCAGATGTAAGAAACCAGAAAGCACAATACTTTTTGCAACTATCAAAGGGTAATCACTTTGGTCAGAATCAGAGAGGCTTTGTATTAATTTAGCCAGATTTAGAATGATTCAGTGTGACCGATAACTACAGTTATGCCTCCTGCATGCAGCTTGCATCTTTTATAGTATCAGGCATTCACATGTGGAAGCTCACTGAAAACACATAGACAATAAAGTGCTCTTGACATGACCAAATTGTTTATACATCATTTAGCTTTTTTTCCCAATTTCCTAGAAATGCCATTGCTAAAAAAAAAAACGATGTCAGCACTAAATGTGATAAAGCATTCAGGTATTTTTTTTTCTTTGATATTGGGGTGAAATTAAACATAGAATTGAAAAAAAATAAATAAATTACACTACTGTTTAAAAGTTAAGACAAATATAAGAAGTTTCTAATGCTCACCAAGGCTGAATTAACTTGATCAAAAACTGCATTTTTTGTGTGTGAAATATTATTACAATTCAAAATATCTGTTTCCTATTTTAATATAATTTAAAATGTAATTTATTCCTGTGATGAAAAACTCAATTTTCAGCATCATTACTCCAGTCTTCAGTGTCACATGATCCTTCAGAAATCATTCTAATATGCTGATTTACTGCTCAAGAAACATTTCTTATCATTATAAGTTTTCATATATCTTTATTTTTATTTAAATGTGTTGTTTGTTTTTTTGTTTTTTAAATGATTGTCATGAAAACTGATAAATGCCACAAGCCAGACTGCAACTGGTTTCGCCACTGGAGCACCACAGCTCAAATTGCAGCAGGAACAATGAACTGCTAGGCCAGAGACCAACAATGATCTTTAATTCAGCCATCTAAATTTAGACTTGAAATAAAAAAAAAAGAATAATAAAAAAAAGACAACTACAAACAAATGGTTTAATTCTGTTAGTCTTAACTTGGCACCTTACTGGTTTACTGGGACTCAAGAGGATACAAGAGCATGTCTGGTGCACATCTTCTATTATGACAGGAATACAAACAGGCTTTCTTCAAAATGATTGATCAGGTGTGAAACCATGCTGGCAGGAGACACCAACAATACAGCTCATAAAAACAACCCATTAAAAAAAGACAATTGAGCCACTCAGCCTTTGCTAAATTTATTCTAGCCTCCTGTAGGTTAAACATAGCAACAGTATGATTTGAACATCGAAAACCAGCACATGGCATTTGCAGAAACTGCAGATACCCGGTCATTTTGTCAGTTTAAGAAATGCCAACTGTCCTGTCAACATTAGGGCTGGGTATCAATTTAGATGTCCCGATTCGATTCGATTTCGATTCGCAAGCTCTCGATTCGATTAGATTCTTGTTTCGATTCTCTATATATTTTTTTTTTTATTACATTCAGTGAATATAGTTTTAATACAAATGCTATTGATATTTTAAAAAAAAAATAACAGTAAACATCAGTTTACAAATATTGAATTTATAAAAAGAAATTAAGAGCCACAGGCCTGTATTTTAAACCTATTCTTTTTTTGTATAGGGTCCTTTTTTAAACAATAATAGGGCCATATAAAATGTTCTTCTTAATTTTTCTGGTAATCAGATGAAGGCATAAAACGTTAATTTATTTTATCCTAATCAAATGAAAAACCCTTTTATAATTTCAGAGCAGCTGGGGATGATATTCGTGTATTCATATCATCATAGTGAGACGACAGAGGCTGAAAACACCGCAAGCTCGTCTGCGCTTTAGTAAGTGTGTAGTAAACAAAACAGTGCGTCGCACCATTCGCCATTCATTCATTCATTCATTGCGGAAATCATGGCGCCTTTAAGCGTGATGTCGAATGCTTCCACAGATTTGTAGTATTACTATAGAATTTTACCTGAGCATTGCAAATCACGCATGCTTTGTTCTTGGTTCTTGTCAACAGTATCTCCGCCATGATAAGCACTGAATGAATGACAGGCTTTTTGTTGTAACATTACGCAAGGTAAATAAGAGGGTGACATCTAGTGGAGAAGACTAATGATACGATTCACTTTAATCAGATCTTGTTTTAAATGTTTGCTGAAATAACTACCGGAAAAGATCGATTCGCGGCTTTTGAGAATCGATATCGAATCGACGTCATTTAAAAAAACGATTAATCGAA
>NW_015557179.1:2236072-2237487 GCF_001515605.1 Sinocyclocheilus anshuiensis | reverse complement strand
CGCCATTCATTCATTCATTCATTGCGGAAATCATGGCGCCTTTACGCGTGATGTCGAATGCTTCCACAGATTTGTAGTATTACTATAGAATTTTACCTGAGCATTGCAAATCACGCATGCTTTGTTCTTGGTTCTTGTCAACAGTATCTCCGCCATGATAAGCACTGAATGAATGACAGGCTTTTTGTTGTAACATTGCTCAAGGTAAATAAGAGGGTGACATCTAGTGGAGAAGACTAATGATACGATTCACTTTAATCAGATCTTGTTTTAAATGTTTGCTGTAATAACTACCGGAAAAGATCGATTCGCAGCTTTTGAGAATCGATATAGAATCGACGTCATTTAAAAAAACGATTAATCGAAAATTTGATTTTTTTTTGCCCAGCCCTAGTCAACATGTCACCGCACAAAGGGCTGCGGGATGAAGGCAGAGGTGTTGAAACGGCCCAAAACCCACCTTAATACCCGTCAGTTTATGAATGTCCTCGGCTCGCAGTGTGGAGTTATTAGGGGCCAGTGCCCTCTCATTTTGCCGTAACAAAGCGAGCAGGCATCTAGCAAAAGTCTCCCAACCCTGGAGTCTGGACCAATTACCACCTCATAAGAATATACTTAACAGAACATTAAAGAACAGTCCAACACAGCCACACAAAAACACTCAATACTTCTGCCAATTACGGCTGACATCTCACATTAGAAAAGGTACAACAGACTGAACTGCAACCTGTAATAACCCTCTGCATTACAGTAATGAGCCTAATGAGAATCCCCAGTGAAAAGAATAAAAATTAAAAATATAAAATGTGTGCATTGCGGCAATGACAAAAAATCTTAATGGTCCTATAATAGGGCTGGACAATAATTCAATATCAATATGTATCGCGATATAATTTTTTTCAATAACGGTGATATGATTTTTAAACACATTTCCGATATTTCAATATACAGTGTTTCCCATACATTGATTTATTTGTGGCGTTTGATTTCGTTGAATAAACATGAGCGTTGCACATTTCAAAATCAAAACGCAGCGCAGGTGTTTTATATGAATGCATCTCTGAAGGGAACCGACTGTCTTCAGAAAAGTTTCGATGACATTTTCATTTTTATCTGATAGAGCAGCTTTCATGAGCGGAGCTGCTTTGATTACAGCCATTACTGGGGAAACCGCTAGTTTTATCACTCTAATAGCGCCTCCTGCTGGCAGAGAATGAATTTGCATTTTCAATAATAAGCCTGTCTCCAGCAACATGTTTTTGTTGTTGCTCAATTTTTTTGTTTTCTGCAGCAACTCAAGAGCACTTTTCATATTCTTTATTAGGGATGTAACGATAAACCGCGAGCCGGTTGAAAATCGATTCAAATACGTGACGATTCAAATCAGTTGAGATGCTAAACAAATCGCGATTCAA
>NW_015557179.1:2227487-2234988 GCF_001515605.1 Sinocyclocheilus anshuiensis | reverse complement strand
ATAGTGTTCATATCGATATCGGAATTATATCGTATCGACCGAAATTAAGAAATATATCGTGATATAAATTTTGGCCATGTCGTCCAGCCCTATCCTATAAGAAGCATAATTTTCTTTAAGCAAAATATGTTGTCTTTTATCTCACTGAGGAAAACTCCCTTACACGAGCTTCATGCCTCAAAGCCAGTTTGAAGGACACTTCAAGCTGCATACAAACAGTGGTTTCATATCAGCAGAGCATCTGTTTACAAGAGAGTGATATTAATTCAGAAGGCAGAAAGTAATTAAGCAGTCTTGTTTGCTAATCATCATCTGCTGCGCTGATGAGGGATTACTGCAGACCTCACAACAAAAGCTGCCAGTGTAACTTGAGTCAATTTGCATGTCTTCGCCACTCTCTACAGAAGGAGCTTGACTATTTTGAGAGTCTCGAGTACAAATCAATTTTTCTTCGGTGCCATATTGAACAACTACAGTACCTTTAGGTGACGCAGGATTTATCACTGAAGCAGAAAATTAGACAAATGGAGAAACCAAAATGTTTTTGTTGTTAAAATAGTACATTTAAAAAAATGAAAATCACTACAGTCCTCCAGGATGGACAGAGTCTTTGCAAATAAAAACAAGCTGTATGAAGCCCATTATAATAATTTGATTACGTGACAATGTCTGTGCTGATTTTCTTATCTATTACTACAGGTAAGTGTGCTTCAAATACAGTACCATTCAAAATTTGGGGGTTGGTAAAAAATGTAAAACATTTTTAAAAAGCTAAAATGTTGTGAAATATTTTATCAAATTTAGAAACGGTTTTCTATTTTAATGTAAATGTAAAATGTAAATTATTCCTGTGATGGTAAAGCTGAATTTTCAGCATCATTACTCCAGTCTTCAGTGTCACATGATCCTTCAGAAATCATTCTAATATGCTGATTTGCTGCTCTAGAAACATTTCCTTTTATCAACATTGAACAGTTGTGTCATTTAATATTTTTGTGGAAACGGATAAATTTTTTCAGGATGAACAGAAATAAATAAAGTCTTAAATAAATAGAAATAGAAATGTTTTGCAACAATGTAGTTTTTACTGTGAATTTTGATCAATTTAATTCATCCTTGTGGAATAAAAATTAACTATACCTTAAAGGGGTCATATGATGCGATTTCAATTTTTCCTTTCTCTTTGGAGTGTTACAAGCTCTTGGTGCATAAAGAAGATCTGTAAAGTTGCAAAGACTAAAGTCTCAAATCCAAAGAGATATTCTTTATAAAAGTTAAGAGTCAGCCACACCTACCTAAAATGGCTCGTTCTAACACGCCCCCACATGTCTACGTCACTATGTGGGAAGATTTGCATAATGCAGCCCAAATGTTCACACAAAGAAGGCGTAACTTTTATTCTCGCTGTAGTATTGTTGTTGCTGCCGCCATGTCGTGAAGGCGCTGTGTGTTTCGTTGTGAAAGCGAAACGTGGCCGTGCTGGAGCATTTCCTGAGCATCAACCCGGTGAGTGAACAGCAATATGAAAGTGGCTTCACGAGACTAATGATGAGCAAATATACAACAGAGAGAGAAGAAAATTTAGCGTTTTTATTTCCAACATGCGCTCATTCATGGCTGTATTATTAAATTAATGCAAAGTTACGTCTTTATAATTGGGAGAGGACTTGACGGTTATCTTAGCCTACGTGACTCCGCCTTCATGAGACGATGAGCATATAGACAACAGAGAGCGAATTAAATTCAGCACTTTTATTTCCAACATGCGCCCATTCATGGCTGCATATTATTTAATTCACGCAAAGTTATGTCTTTATTGGGACAGGACTTGACGGATTATCTTACGTGACTCCGTGAGTTCGTCTCTATTTCTTCGAGCCAAGCTGCATAAACTGCATATCAGGCATTTAGGTAATACATCTAATTTGTGCATTAATGGCTGTTATGTTAAATAAAGTTTACTAACTACAGTAAATCAAGTACCTGTGCACGCCGTTGTTGTTGTCTCCTCTCCCCTCAGACGCTGTGGTGCAATGGCGATCCTGCACGCAATTCTCAAAACATCCACAAGATGGCGGCGTTTATCGGTGAATCCGATATTACAAAACCGATATCCGATTATTGTAAAATGCTTAAAAATCGGGAAAGTATCGGTAAATCGGTCGATCTCTACATATGACCTTTTTTTATAAAAAAAAAAATCATACTGACCCGAAAGTTCGGAATGGCATTGTATAGCTGATATTGATAAGGTGATCATTTTTGAAGTTATGGCCGATAATAACCAAGTCTGAAAGAACAGTGTGAAAATGGATATTAATTTGCTACTGAGAACTGCTACAGAATTACATTTAACGGTATTGTTAAATTATTAAAGATGTTTTTTTTAAAGGTAAAGTGAACATTAGATTTAAAAAAATAAATAAAAATACAAAAATAATCTAAATGTGAAAACAGTGGAAATAAGTATGCATAATTAAACACCAATTTCAACTGATTCAGATAAACTGCATCAAAATTTCTAACACTGGCTAATAACCGTTTATCCCGATTTTATATGACAATTAACAAAACCTCCCCATACTAGTTTTTAACCTGTAACACACTGTAAGGAAGCTTTCTCAAACAGAGCAGTATATGATTTCACTTCTCTGGCCCCCATAATTGTTTTAACCTTGCAGCTCACACACCTTTTAACGTTCCTCTTTAAAGCACTGGGTTGGCGAGGTGTTAGCGAGGTTAGACGTTTAGGTGTGGACACATGGAGTCAGCCGGCTTGTTGTGCTCCATCTTGTCCTCTGTTCCTGTCAACATAACCACCACACCAACGCCACCTCCACCTCCTCCATACACATGTACCCCCATGCCGTGAGCCTTTCATAGCACAGAGTATGATTAATAGTTGTGCACTGGGCCCCTCCGTGCACTCAGCACATTGTTGAGAGGCTCTGAAACAGGACAACAGTTGCATCCCCACCTAACACTGGGCCTAAGCTCTGACTGTCAGTCCCCGTTTAGAGCACTGTTAACTGGCCAGATTTACAACTACTAACCAGCACTGGGTTGCTGCTTGGCAAAGAGGAGACAAGCATCCATCATCACGACTTATGGAGCGTTTTATTACAGCGGGACAGAGGTCATGATGAGCACGCTGCCACCCTGAGTGACACCAGTACAATGCTGTGTGTGTTAAACTTACCACAGGGATGGATGACTTGCATATGAAGCATGTACTGTGGATTTACAGAGCTAAAGTAACACTTCAACACACCTTCGGAAAAGCATCTGCGCAACTTCAAGTAATGCATTTCATTACTCAAGCCCAAGCGCTACAGCTACACTAAAGCCTTTGCTATGCGATCTACATTTACAACAAGGAGCATGCAACAAAAAAAAATGGGAAAACAAAAATACAGTAGTTACATTCAAAGAATAATCGCTGTGTTTTGGGACTCGATATCAATCAGCTGTATTGTCACCAAACAAAATTGCAAAATTAATGTCTGTTTTCAAACAGGTTACACCAACATTACATTACTCTCCCGTCTCACACTGGGCCACCTTCATGAAACATTAGTAAAATTATTTTTTTTGCAAATCATGTGCAAAGCTGTTCTGATGTAAATTTTTGCATTCATGATGTACATTTTAAATTTTCTAAATGTAAGTTGGTATGAAAAACAATTTATACCCACTCCCAACCATAAATAAATAGTGCCTAAAACATCCAAATGTTTTTGTTTTGTTTTTGGGCAAACAGAAGACACTGCTTTATTTTGATAAAAACTATTAACTATATTAATATCTAACAAAATCAATTAGTTGTGAAAATAAATTTCATTGATAAATAAAAATTATTTAAAACAGCCGCATAATCGGTTTGGCTTCTTATTATCGATTATTATTATTCTGAGCACGAGAAGTATCTGTCTTAAAGGGGACATTGGATTAAAAATTCACCTTTACATGGTGTTTGAACTTAAATGTGTCTTAGCAGTGTGTGGACACAACCACCCTACGATGATAAAAATCCATTCACTATTTTTTTAAATCCCCAAAAAACCTCAATTATCAAGCCATTTTGATTTTCTGAGCAGTATGACGTCATATTACACAGGCCCCATCCACAGCCACTGATAGACTGTCCTGTATTAGCATATCTCCGCCCTCAGCCAGTTGTACACTGTCAGATATTTTCTCCGCGCTCGTACAGCTGTAGTGACGTAAACAATGCAGGTGTTTTGTAGTTGGAAGTAAAAGTAGAACATGAGTCTTCATTTTCTCCCGACATCAGAGCCACTGAGAACGCAGTGGATAAGTTTTGTTTTTGATGGTAATGTGCCACCGAATACACCTAAATTCCTTTGTGTCTGCGCAAATCATTTTACTCCAGACTGCTTTTTGAATGAGGGCAATTCAAGGCAGGTTTTGCTAAAAAAAAGTTCAAACTCAAGGATGGATCAGTACCCACTGTTCATGATCCATCTGCACCTCCAGAAGGAGGAAGTCTCACACGTTATATTTTTTATGATTATTTGCAAATCGCCTTTCCTCTTCCAAAGAAGAGAGAGGTGGGGTGAGCAGAGCTCATTAGCATTTAAAGAGCCATGAACCGAAACGGGTCGCTGTGATCAGAGCTGTTTTTGACAAGGTAAAAAGGGTTGTTTTAAATGACCACTGAGGAATTTTAACCAAAGTATGTAGCAGACATTTCATGAAGACCCTAAAGAATCATATCAACTTGTGGAAAATGGGCATCCGATGTCCCCTTTAACAATTAATTGAATAATTTTTTGTTAGGCATATGGCCAAATAGTTTCTTTTGCATTAATGCAATATTTTGGAGCCAGCGTCCAGAAGATCCCACAGCATTCCTGTACAAGTAATTCAACAACTGATGGGTGAGGATTATGCAAATCGTGAACATAATATCATACTATTTTGGGGAAAAATGGGTGGTAGGACAAATATTTAAAATTATTTGAATTTTAAAAATTGTAAAATTTTAATGCTTTAAAAATTACACCCTTCAGTTTGAGTGAGATTTCTCAATCTGTAATACATAACCATAAAAAAAAAAAAAACACTCATGACAATTATTTAGGCTTGTCAACAAATCAAAGAAATCAGCTATGTGTGGTATAAGTTACAAGGTTAAAACATTAGCAAGTGTTCTCTTATCTCTCATTAGGACAAGAGATCAATGTGGCGAAGAGGATCCAAGGACAGTTGAGAATTGTTTTGTGATGGAAACCCAGGACGGGAGATTGGGCGTAATGGAAGGAGGCCTCTCTCCTCAGGGGACAGCAGTTGTAAATTCCTTCCAGTGAACCTCTCACTATTCACCAGGTTAGGTCATCTCATCTCTATGACATTGACATCAGGACAGTAACCCTGCCTTTAAACCTTCAGCTTAGCATTAGAGGTTAATGATAATAATTTGGATATTACGTATGTATCACAATATGGCGCCATGTCAGCATGAGGCAAATATCAAGTCTGCTCCAGTGACCAACCAAATGGTAGCCTACAATTGTGAACTATCCCTGATGCTGAATTCAGTGAGGTTGACTAGATTACCACCTTAATCAATAGAAGAAAAAAAAACATTTTGTAATATCTGTCCTGTAAGTCATTACTGTTATTTCTGTCTGTATTATTCTGTAACTTTAAACCTAAGCGACTTCCCTGTAGAAGCATTCATCACATTGATATTGAGAACACTCACACTCTACTTACTATTTGTTTGCAATCTCAGATGACGTTACCAAGGACATGAGTGGCAGACCCTCATGTTTTCTTTCCTCTCCCTTCCCTTGAAGGGGAAGGGGAATTTATTTGCTCCATTCGCCGTGGTATGTAAACATATTTGCATTTGTGTCGGTCTGATCTGACTTATGACTCTGCTCTTTTCTGTGCACATTCTTACAGATCATCTAGGTATGATATACATGCACATATCAAATGGCAGAAGAGTCCATAGGGCCTCAAAGGAGCAAGATATTCCCACGTTCCCCCTGAGAAACCCTTGTTGGGACGCCAGCACACAGGCACAGCTGTGAGCCAGAGACATATCACACTTGACCTTGAGCTATAGTTCACTTTACTTACACGTGTTAAGACTGAAACAGAGGACACCAATGGCTGGTTGCATTTAAACTTTCCTAAAAAGTTAGTCATCTATTTTTTTTTTTTAATGTTTTAAAAGTTGGTTAACTGGAAGGAAGGCTGGACTAATTTGAATCCAAAAAGTAAGACTGATTACCACCTTGCTACCTACTAGCTGGTCGAACTAGTTCTTAAGACAGACTCAAACAAAATAAAATAAAAAGTTTTTAATTCATTGTTTCATTTTAATTATATAACATAATAAAAGGTAGTACAACAAATGTTATGCAAAAATGTAATATTGAACCCCATGATTTAAGTGTAATTTTCATACTACAGTAACAAAAATGAGGAAAATGTGCTTAACGTATTCAAATAAAATCATGGTGCAAACAAAAATTGAAAGGGTCCAAAAATTGGGCTTTTTTTCTTTAATCAAACTATAATTTCCTACATTTTGTTTGTCTCAAATAGCTTAACAACTTGGGGGTAGAGGTCTGCACGGGCTTTAAACTGAAGCCCGAACCCGACCCATACCCGAGATCGTCTGGCTCGACCCGACCCGAGCGGCACAGTTAAATTTAGAGCCCGAACCCGACCCGAACCCGAAATCTTTTTTTCCCCCACAACGAATAGCCGATTAAAAAAAAATAATTTTCCTGTATTTCACGATTGCATGCAACGGTCAGGAAACAAATACATGTAAAGAAACAGAATCATTAAGGCTCGGCCAGTTCACAAAGCAAAAGAAAAAACAATTACCAGTTATGAAAGTTTATGAACATCAGGTGCCTCGGTCACATAAATTCTGCCGAGTTTTTGAATGGTTGTATACGACAAGACGATAATTATTCCATCGTGCAAATTATGGTCATTTTCGTCAGTTAAGGCTCGTTAGCATTCCGCCTGCTTTAAATCAGACACAGAGATGCAGTGCAGTAAGATCGCATTTATTTGAATTAATTAATTATATCATTTATTTGAATTAGCGAGAGAGAGAGAGAGAGAGAGAGAGAGAGAGAGCGAGAGAGAGCGGGATTAAAGTTGCGTGTGTGAACCTGCGTCTGCGCGCCTCTCTCTACAAGCAATGAGGCTTAGTTACTTCAAAAACAGCGATTTTACCCCCTCATTGCAGAGAAATATAAAGTTGCGAGTCAGTAGCCTGTCGAAGCTATTTTACTAATAAAAGTTTCAGTGCTGTGTTGTCGTTGTCGTGTGCACTAATGTGTGTGCGTGCGTCTATGAAAGCAGCGTAGCCACATAGTTTTAGTTTAGCTATAAACCCGAGCCCGAGCCGAACCCGAAGCTATTCATTAAACATTAACCCGGACCCGACCCGAAACCCGAAAGTATTTCGGGACTCGTCGGGCTCGGGTCGGGTAGCAGACCTCTA